>NC_050573.1:414267479-414570292 GCF_011100635.1 Trichosurus vulpecula | reverse complement strand
TCTCTATACCAACAACAGAAAATAATTGAAAAGGGTAAAAACAAGAGGGGCCATTTCTTAGTGACCATATGGCCTACTGGTTAGGATAGAAGGAGACCTTAAGAACATTCTCTCTTATCTGGTGGTTTAAGTGAAGTACTTAACTCCTTCCTCAGACCCGAATGCTTCAAATGTTCTGCTGATGCTCACTTGGATAATTTTTTGCTTTTTAAGTAGTATTATTTCAATTAAATGTAAAGATAATTTTAACATTCATTTAAAAAATTTGAGTTCTAAATTTTCTCCTTATATCCTTTTCTTCCTAAGAGGGTAAGCAATTTGATATAGGTTATACAAGTGCAATCGTGTAAAACATTTCCATATTAGTTATGGTATGAAAGATGAAACAGAAGAAAAGCTTGTTTATTGATTGATTGGTTTGGTTGGTTGAATGACTGATCGATGAGGGAACTGTGGCCTAGAAAGATGAAGTCACAGGGAGATTATATGAATTTTCCTTCACCAAATAATTGCTAGTGTTTAAGGCTCAAGTAAATTGTGCAATTGTCTAATTGTTCTGTCCTGGGACTGCTTCTATTGCTCCTAATTGGCCATGTGCCAATTAACTCTGGTGGTGGGAACCAGTTTTTCCAAGAGAAATGTTGTCTGAGTAACAAGGTGACCATTACAGTGACTTGATGGTTGAGGTTATGGTAATGGATTATTCTCCATTCTTAGAATGGTATAGCATTATCTTGGCAGCCTCTCAATTCATGCTGAAAAGTTTCACACATTTCAGTGTCATCAGATATAACATCTCTGAAGAAAAGGTAGAGAAAAGCAGATTTCTCATTTTTTCGTACAAACTAGTTATTCTACCTTTACTTCAGATCCATATCTATATTCTGTGGAAATGTTTCTGCAAATCTTAACATTCTCTATCCATTTCTAGTTGGTGGTTAAGATCTACAATCTCAAGAAGCACATAGGAATCATTTATATAAATGATCATTATAGCCTAAGACCAAGAAGTACAAACAGTAATATGATAAAAAAGCATAGTTGACTACAGTATTCCTCTCTGCTTATTAAAAGAAAATTAATATTGTCTGGAGTAAGATGTGACAAAAAGGTACAATAAGCAAATCAATGGCAAATTACATGATACTGAATAATAAAGATGCTTTGATTTCTCATCTGAAGATGTCATGTTTTCATTCTTTTGTTAATAAAAATATTTATAGCATTTTACATTTTTATTAAACTGCTATTGGTATATTTTAAGTGGACAGTTTGGTTGTCAGATGAATATATATATATATATATATATATATATATGTGTGTGTGTGTGTGTGTGTGTGTATATGTATATGTATATATATATATATAGGTTTTCCTTTTAATAATTTGATTAATTTTCAGTCCATTACACTAGCTTTTTAGCAAGAGACTTCCAAATGAACCTTGTTTTCCTTCCCCAAATTTAAGCTTTTAAATCGAGTCACTGTAAATTCATTTTATCACTACAATTTGGCCCCTTTTCTCTATCCCCCTAGTTACAAAAGTCATCTAATATACCAAATGAAGTTGTCTTTCTTTCCCAAACTAATCATTATATTATGACTTATTTTCCTCTAAAGTTTTAACTGTTGAAATTATCAATAAAACCTCACATAAATTCCATTAATGGTGTTTTAAACTCATTACTGATTTATCTGTGTCCATTTTTCGATTCTCACTAATTACTACCTTCCTACTCCTATATTGCATCTATACAAACCTCATCTCTCTCTTTCTCCATCCTTGTATTGGCCTTTCTTCCTCACTTCTACCTCGAAGAATTCTTGTCTTCTTTCAGGATGCAGCTCAGTGAGCACTAACTTTTACAGGAAATCTTTTCTGACCATCTCCCCTAACCATTAGTGCTCTTCCTTTTTAACTGCCTTTCATTTAACTAAATTATACTTAACATCTTTTCTCTCATATATGCTTCTATATGTACTTGTTGAATCCCTATCCCCTTGTAATGTGCAAGCTCCATGAGAGAAGAAATTATATAATTCTTTATGTCTGTATCTGTAGTGTCCAGCACCATACTTGGCACAAAGTAGATATTGAACAAGTACTTATTGGTTGGCTGGTTGATTGATTGTGATTCTGGAAAAGGAAAAATGTATTTTATAGCATTCATTTTTGTAACATTTAATAGAGTAATTATAATAATATAGTAATATAGTAATAAAATAATCACAATCATTTCCCTTCCCTTTTCCCCAAACTCTTGTCTACTCCAGATAAAAGCAGAGTTATTGATCATCTACATCATTATTTAAGCAAATCAAAGACTAATTAACATAGCAACTAAAATTTTTCCTGGTCTCTTTCACTAGAAATGATCTTTTATTATTTCCTCATAATATGTTTCACTTCTATGCACTTATTTCCTATTTTATATTCTGGTATTTGTGAAAATGCTACTTCTCCTGCTAGAATGCAAGGCCCTTCAAGGCTAAGTCTGTGTATTATTTAATCAACCTTAAAGTGATATATAAATTTTAGCTGTTAATATTATCATATTATTCCTCTCGTATCTAAAGTAATACCTTACACAGAGTAGGTACTTATTGAATTCAGTTAAATAAATGAAGATCACTACTTCTAACAGACCACATGGCATCACATAATTGTTTCTGTGTTGATCCATCATAATTCTGGTAGACGTTGATTGATTTTGTTAACATTTTCCACACTTATAAAAGATTAGTAAGGTGTGCCAAATTGTGATTTGTGAGTTGTGCTTTCTTTGTGGAACAGAATGGTGGTTGATGTAAAGGGAGCATTTTTTTTATTTTAGTGAGTTTTAATGTAATACAATAGAGTTTACAAAGATAAAAGTCTTAGAAATAACAAAAAATAAACCCACAATTCAAAACTGAAATGGGCATATTTAAAAAAAATCAACACTAGTAATAATAGCTAACATTTACATAGTACTTACTTTAAGCCTGGCAATGTGCTAAGCACTTTACAATTATTATCTCATTTGATTTTCACAAAACCCCTGGGAGGTGGATGCCATTATTATTCCCATTTTACAGTCAAGAAAACTGAGGCAAACAGAGATTGTGACTTGCTCATGGTAATGCAGTTAGCAAGTTTGTGAGGCTGGTTTTGAACTAGTGTCTTCTTAAATCCAGGGCCAGAACTCTATTCACTGTACCACTTAGCTGCCCCTCTTACCCATATTGGCGGTTGTCATTTTACCTCCTTATGTGAACTATGGTTTAGAAAATTACTAGTAAAGAGTTTTCTTGTTCAATCATGTCTGACTCTTGACAACTCCATGGAACATATTGTCCATGAGTTTTCCTTAGTAAAAGTTCTGGACTGGTGTGCCATTTCATTGTCTACTTGATTAAGGCAAGCAAAGTTTAAATGACTTGCCCAGAATCACATAACTAGTAAGGGTCTGAAGCAAAATTTGAACTAAGGTCTTCCTGACTCCAGGCCCAACACTCTACCCACTGATCTATCTAGCTGCCTCCAATAAATAGTTCAGTAAATTTTAATCAAAAGCACATGAGTTTGTAGCAATGTCATGTTCATATTGGACGTGCTTAATATAGCATTCTTTATCTGTGTCAGCACTGATGTCTATCACCAAAGAAAACTTCTAGAAGATTGTGAGTAACTACCATGTGTGCCTAGGCTTTTAATAAATACCATTTGGAGAACTAGAAGTGCAGTTTTATATGAGCCATTTATACTTAATATGAAGACCATCTATTCCAGCCTTCCTACCTTGTAGAAATTTTGACTGTGTAAAATGTCAATGAATGTGGCATTCCTGTAATCACGACTCCACCCAGTGCAAGAATGTTTTATTTGGAACAATGAAGCTATCACACTTGGCTGGAGTTTAGGATCTCATTACTTGCTTAATATTTCCTGAATGGATATATGAATATTAAGAGTAACACTCAAGGCAGGTACTCCACATTTAACCGATATTTTATCTGAAACATATGTCCATCACCTGGATTGGAAGTGACCTAATTTTGTCACTATTTCTTTAGAGTATCTCAAAGGGCAATGACATCACTTTTCCAAGGGGTGGCATCTGCTTCCCATGCCATTTCAGGAAATATAACTGTATTCCAAGAAACAAGAAAACAGCACCTGGAGAAAAGAACAAGGGGAGGAAGGGTGAGGAGTGAGAAATGGGAACCATCATTTCATGTGCAACAAGGACAAAGGAACTGAAATAATATACATATTGAAGTTTTTTAAACTGCATCCATTTTGACTATTATACATATATACATATGTATATACATATATACATATATCTGGTGATTTGCTCATGATGCCCCTTGGAAACACATCTACTCCAAGTCTAGGGTTGAAAAATGAATAACTGCTAGATAGCTAATGGAATACATTCTCAGAATTTAGATCCATATTTCCTTTCCACAATGAAGTAAGTTTAAATGTGTCTGTTGTCTAGGTATACATCACTGGTTTTGGATTCTTGGCCAATACATATATTTAACATCCTTACATCGGGGTGGGGAGTCATATATCAATATTGCTACCATCTCAATTTTATTACAACCGAGGACTTAATAATGTTGATTCTGGAAGATGAGTACTTTGATAAATCTGCCAAGAGACAATGGTTCTGCTATTTCAACAGAGATGAAAGGGAAACTGAGCTTATTGATTTGGGGGTTCAATAGTGCTGTGCTCGCCCTGACAGATTCAAATATGAAATGAAAACAGATACAAATGTGAGCATGAAATACTCAGTTATTATTCTTTTTAGTTGAAATCAAATTTGATAGCAATAGAATTTTAACTTGAAACTGCACTCATATGGTTTCCTGACCAGTTTTATGGAATATAAATAAATTCACATAATAACTTGAAAATATGCTAAAAATATTGCCAACAATTCACTATCTGATACCATTCAATTAGTACTTAGAGATTTTTTTAATGACATTGACACTATGATAAGGTCCCAATACCTCTATCAACCAAGACATATAGTGCCCTTTACTAGAATCCTGATATCCTCTAATCTCTAGGTTACTTCTTTATTGTGAGTAATACACTCCAAACTTTGTGAGTAAATTCAGACAGATACAAACTAAACAATTGAAACATTGCTAATACAAAATAGGAGCTACTTTTTCTGGCTTCACCAAGTTTTATTTTCTCAATGCTTGATATTTTATATCAGTCAGTTTTATATGAAAAAAATCATGAAAAGGAAGATATGGTACCTGTATTGAAGAAGCAAATAATCTGCTTCAATTAAGAGAGACCAAAGGATATATTTTTTTAAAATGTGGTTTTTAATTCATTCACATTTGCAACATTTTTTCATATCTACCTGCACATTTTTAGGAGATCTATGCTCAATATCTACAATGTAATAAAAATGAAATGGAACTTCAAAGCATGTCTATAAATGATACCTATTTTATCTTCCAGTGTAAATTTTGTGTTTCTAATTATTAGATAAAAGTTATAAAAGCTTTAGCATTATTCTCAAATTAAGGAAAATTAGTTTCATGAATTTACATTTCTCTTCAGTTGAAAAAAATAAATTTACCAATATTTTAGACACCACAAAGGAAAAAAAAATACATTTTAGGATGAGTATTAAATTTTTATTTTAATTTTTACATTTGCAGATTTTTAAAAAACCTATAATTATTATTTTCTAAAACTTGGAATAAATAGCACTATACAGCCTTTGCATTGGATATATTCTGAAAGAAGAGTAAAAAGAAAAGATGACTGACAACTTTGGATCAATGTGATGATTGTATCAATTTCAGATTCTCTGCTAACAATAGGCATCTGATTGGACACCACTGACTTTATTGGGAAGTGGATGGGATATAATATACCTTGCAGTGCATTAGTTGTTTGCGTTGATTGGATGAAAGACGAATTTCACGTGGAGGACAGTTTGAATCCCATCACTATTGCAATTACATTGAACACCAGAGGAAAGTACCCTGTTGCTGCTGCTGCATGCTGCAAATTAGTATGATTTTTCTCTTGCCACTGTCTTCCTACATTCCACACCCTTATCCCTCTTCCGATAAGTGAAAATTTGTATGGGCATTTACAAATATTAGTAAGTTAAGTAATCCCATCTATGAACCAGTCACCCTTCTAAGTAGAACTTCCATCTCTGTCCTCCCTCACTTTTTCTGCCCCCAGGTCAGTAGTCAGTATAAATAGGCAGAATAGGCAGGCTGGATGAATTGCATTAAAACAAACAAGTTAATCATTGTTTTATGACTTTTTTCCCTTTCACGTATCAAATAATGATGTAATGAGAAATATGGTTATAAAAAAATAGTGTTTTTTGGGGAACAAGAACTACTGAAGCTGCTGAGATCAGTCTGGAGAATGTATATTCTTCCTGGCCTGGTTATGTCATCTCTGGGTTATGTTTCCCGTAGAAGAGTATTTGGACAGAAGTAAAGATATAATCAATTGGATTGATATGCCAATGCAGTACAGATATATTCTAAATGAAGCTGGAGATGTGCATGCGTATGTTTCTCTCTAGTAACTTAATACATGTCAGATGTTTTATTCATGAATTTTATGATCTCTAGGATTTACCTACTAGTTGTTCAAAGACTGAGAGTCAAAAAACAAACAATGGAGGACTAATTTCATTGAAGCAGCTTTTCAGGGAGCCAATCTTCCTTCCTTCCTTCTTTCCTTCCTTCCTTCCTTCCTTCCTTCCTTCCTTCCTTCCTTCCTTCCTTCCTTCCTTCCTTCCTTCCTTCCTTTTCTCTTCCTCTTCTCTCTGTTCTTTCTTCCCTCTCTTCCTTCATTTTCTTTCCTTCTTTTCCTCTCTTCTTCCCTCTTTTTCTCTCTCCCTTCCTTTCTTTCCTACTTTTTTCTATCATTTATCAAACCTCTTTGCTCTGTTAGGCTTCACAAAATGACAAGGCTATTTCAAAGCCATAAACCCCAATGCCCTATGCAGTTAGGGCATGCAACCAAAGACGACTGGAGGGAAAATGAAGTCATAATTAATCACAGCTGCTCATGCCTCACATTTCCAAACATCTCTGGATTACTATATTTGTGTTTCTTTCTCTCTCTCAAATTCAGGCTCATTGGAGATGTCGATGATTTCTCATCTGGGTAAACTGAGGTAGCTGCCAAATGTTTCTGGGACTCCACTTTGTGGCCCATGATATAAGTGGCCTCCCAACAGTGTCTGAGATTGACCATTGGTTTGATTGTTATTTGCTTGGTACATTCACTGGTCAGGATCAAAGTAAAATGACAGTAATTTTCTTTCCTCATGTGTCATTATTAACTTGGTACAAGGTTTTGTCATCGAAGGAGAGGGAAGTGTTCTGTCCTTTAGTAGTTACTATTAAAATATAGAATGGGCTCATCATGTGTTATTGGCTTAGCCTTTCCTTGCACTGGCTATAAAAATAGACACTACTCTAAAACATCTCACTAATGTCCATTTTCCTGAGGGTGGAGCTGACCTCAAGCAGTTTATTACTTGGCTGTTAGTTAAGACTAATTAACTTTGACTTTGTTGTTAGGATATCCTAATCTGGGGTTTCATCTTAAATAAATTGAAGAATACTGGGTTCAACTCAAATGGCAGAGCAGTATGTTTTTATGGGCTGCCCATAGAAGGATTTCCTTGCTTCTTCCTACTTTGTGGTGTGTATGCATAAGACTTTTTTATTCCCCCATGGAATGTGCATCTATGCTTTCATGCTGTGACAATTTAACACATATTACCCTGAATATATGTCGGTGTAATTAGTCTAGCCCAGCTTGGCAGTTTACTCTCTTTACAAACAAGAAGTACAATTTAATTTGGAAATATAGGAAATAACTATTTTTTCCTGAATGGTTATAGTTTAATGTTGTTGAAAAATGGCACCATGCTGAACATGAAATAATTGCTATCATTAATTTTTAACCATATTATAAATTTTTACTTATTCTTTGGGTCTTTGGGATAATCATTACCCTTAGTTTTTTTACTAG
Organism: Trichosurus vulpecula; assembly: GCF_011100635.1. Lineage (NCBI taxonomy): Eukaryota > Metazoa > Chordata > Mammalia > Diprotodontia > Phalangeridae > Trichosurus > Trichosurus vulpecula. The sequence goes on along the minus strand of NC_050573.1, from coordinate 414,562,252 downwards.
TCTGTAGCTGAGCTATTTTTCATTTGGAACCAGCATTATATAAATTTAGAGTGGACATATGGGTAATTTTATCTTATAATTATGTTAGAATTATCAAAGTGGTTTCCTCATAGTAACTATATTTATGCAGGGATAATTTGCATTAGACAATAACTTTTAGAGTAAACAAGCATCTTTAATAGAAAAATACCATAGGTTGAATTTGTATAATAGCAATGAAAGTGGTTTTAATGTAATGCTTTGCTTCACTATTTCAATTAGATCAATGCCTTGGACATTACTTTAACTTAAATAAAAGTAAATAATTCATCCCTTGAGAAATAATGGCTAAGAAGTGATCATTGTTCTTTCTTAAAGGTCCTTATGGAGATCTGCATATTTGTCAATTATTAGCATAATGGAGGAAAAAAAATTTCTAAAGCACTTTCTTTGTGGCATTCTTCTCATTTAATTCATGCATAAGTTACAAATTTCCGGAAGATAAATTAAGGATATAAAACTATGTATGTATGTATGTGTATGTACACAATGTAAATATATGTGCCACACACATATTTATATATGCTTATATTTTAATAATATGGTGGAGGAGGTGCTATGTATTATGTGTATATACATATATACACCCATAAATACACATACATATATACATACACACCCAATGCATACCAAATACTCCATAATACAATCAAAACTTAAGAATATGGGGAGGGTATATATGCATACACATATACAAACATGCAAATAGGTACTATATATATACATATATATATATACACCTACATGTATATACATACATTCATTTATTCATTCATTCATTCATTCTTAGGTTTTGATACTACTATGGAGGAGTATATGTACACGATAGTGTGTACATAAACATATGTGTTTACGTTTAAATATACATTCATATTTAGACACATATATAATTATTTGTAAACAAACCACATCAACTCCACCATAACAGTATCAAAAGTTAAGAATATATCTGTCAAAAAAGGAAATCACCCCCTCCAAAATCAAACTGGTTGTACAGGCATGAATTGTGTGATCCATATTTTCTTTAATCCAGACACTGAGAGAAGTTTTTAACACATGGCAAACATTATTAGATAGTGTCAACTGCAGCAATATGAGTTTATCTCCATTACCAGGATTATCCGCTAAGTTGGGACATCAGTGGGATTACAGTTTTGACTCATTTCCATTCAAATGTTAAAGACTGTATTTTGCTTCACTGCTCAGTGCCACCCTTTGTAGAGCTTTTAAAGTGTTACTATACTCTTTATTTTTCTTACTTTACCAAATTCCATCGCAGCTTGTCATTAGTCATCAGAGGTCTACACCTAGGTTGCAAATTGCCCATTTTCTTGGCCTACTTAGGAGACCATTGGTTTCTCTGCAAGGAAAGGAGATACAAATACAAAAAGCAATGCAATTATTTACCTTCAAGGAGCTTATTATCTATCAGAATGTTTCATGCCTCACTAGAATGTGTGATTCTCCTGAGGGCATGAGTCTTGTATCTACAGTGCCTGAAATAGAGGCTTATATTTAAAGTATGTTTGTAGAAATGGCTTGAATGGACATAATTATATGGATAATTCAAATATTCCAACACACTATGGAAACAAGTTTGCTTTGTTAAATTATCCAGGCTGAATAAATCTGTTGAATTTAATGAATATACTCTGATTTCCATTTCACTACATGTGTGTAAACATAGCCTGTTAACCTATTGATTAGCTCCCTGTGCAGAAGCACATGCACACATTATATGCCTCTCATAGTCTCTTTTTATTACATACTGTTATTGTTAATGCTGGTGATAGTTATTGTTACACAACAGCAATTAGTGCCCCAAGAACGCATTATGAGCTAAACCCCAAACAAATAAACAAGAACAAATAACAGGGTCCCCTGGTTTTAAGCTATGGCTAATTCAGGAATTTGTTTTACTTGATTATCCATCAATATTAGAGCAGTTTCCCAACTACCCCACCTGCTACTGGGGGAGGTAGAAAAGAAAGAAAATAGATGCTTCTAAATGAAAAAAGGTAATTTTTTAAAATTACATTTAAAAACACCTAAAAAAGACAACTATTTAGCAGGCATGTTTGTAGGCAAATATCACCGAGTGGCTTGGAAAGAGACAAATCATTTGACAGGTCTAAATTGTGAAATTGATTAAAGTTAACCTATATTTAAGGACCGCACATACCTTGATCAATCTAAACGAAACATTTAAGGGTACTTACTACATAATGGGCATAAGTGAGAATGTTTTGGGGTCATATCATTGCACACTCCTTGTGTACAGTATATCCCCTAGACTCATTATCTGCCCCTGACTTGCCTCCTCACTAAGTGCCTGCAGGTAATATTTTCCTGTTGCATGAATTTTGACATCCCAAGTGATTTGTTAGACAAACTCCTGGCAGCTGTATGAAGTGCTTATAAACCCTGTTTGTTTCCTTCCTTTATATTGTGTGCTTACTATACTCTGTAAGGAAAACTTTATTTGACAAGTTACTATGTCAGGATCACCAATTCTCGAGTGATGATTTTCTCTAGGAAAGCATTTTATTAACTAAGCCTTCTGAAGGTTTCCAATTTAAGCACAAAGGCCCTATTGTTTTCGCAGGACCCTCCTGATTGACCTATACAAATGAATACAAGCCATGCTATCACAGAGACAATGTTACTATTGGCTTAAAAGAAATGTAAAATGTGTGCATTGGGGATGAGATTCCTAGCAAGTAAAAGCTGAGTAGATCACAGACTGAGGTAACATACCTTTAGGAAATAAACAATGTTAATCCATCTTTGAGCTGTATTAACTTTCCAAAATAGAAAACAAGTTTTCCCACATCCACATTACATGCTGCTTGGAAGCAATTTAGCCACATGTGAATCCAGAAAATGCTATGCTTGGGTAGAGTGAAGAATTCTTATATACTCATCATCACACAAGTGGATTTTCTGTAAAAGACCACTGCATAAGTCAAGAAAGATCTCAGCTAGCTATCTACAGAAGCAAATGTCAAGAGGTAGTCCAGCTACTGGAAAGGGAGGCATCTATTAACATGCCATAATGCATAAGCAGTTGGAGAAAACATTTCAGAAGTGTGTTCTTTTCAAAAGAAAAAAAAAACAGAGGAGAGAGAAGGAAATTATTGGGTTGAGTTAGAGGTGTAAAAACTAATACTTTGGTTTTCCAAATATAGATCTGTCAAAATATTTTACAAGGATGGTGATGTCTAGAGTTGCATTCTTAACATTTTTATAATCCTAAACTTCCTGGTTGCTGTTTTTTTTGTGCATGCATGAATGAGTGTGTATTGTTTCTGTGCATATGTGTATGTATGCATACATACATACATGATTCTTATTGAAGATTTAAAAAGATAATAATTGCTTGTCATCAATGAGTTAAATGACTGCATTTTGGTTTTATGTATTTCTAATTTAATGAAACTCTTCTTTAGGTAGATTAGAATGATCAAGTATCCTCTCAAACTTCAGAAGGTTATTCAGTCATCTCTATGGAATTACATTAATCACAAGGGGCTGATGATTTATTACATGATTTATAATGAAGCATATTTAAAGAAACAATTTAATAATTTCTGAGAATTCTTTTTGTAAAAGTCTTCTGCAAAGATAGTATTTTGTTTTCATTGCATAATTCATAGAATTGATACAAATTGTGCCATATCAAAACAATTTTCCATCTCAATCTTAATATTGAGATGTATGACAATGGCTTATTTTGTCTAATGGCAACAAGTACAATGCTTGAAAAATGATAAATGTTCAGTAAAATATTCACCTATTGGTCTTTGTTGGGGTAGTATTGTTCTCAATCCTTTTGCTTAAAGCTACAATATTTAAGCAAAGTTAATTGTCATGAAATGTTAGCTTGTATCAAATGTACATCTTAATTTCTCCAAACTCCATAGATTGTCCATAATTCTGGAGCAAACAGAATCAATTTAATCCTTCTTGAAAATGGCAAATTTTACAACATTATGACATGAATGTGATCAAATAAATGATTGCATTGTCCCTGGTTTAAGTAATCTACACCCCAGTGATCCCACTCACCAACCTTATACATTTCAGTACCAAACTATTCTCCCCTGGCTACTATTTCCAGTTTTGTGTTATCTCCTCCATTAGGTGGGCCAGAATTTAAGAATATGTAGAAGGGACAATCTGTGTCTTTTGATGCTGTATTTTTTCCTCCATAACACAAAGAAAATAAGATGGAAAATTTTAGTAAATTTGTAATTTCCTATAAATATAATGATGTGAACTTATATACATTTGAACAGATAGAAAATATAGCAAATTATAAGAGATAAATTGCAAAAGGATATGAACTGTCAGTTTTCCAGTGAAGAAATCAAAACAATTCATAGTCATATGAAAAAAAAATTGCTCTAAATCATTACTGATTAGAGAAACACAGATTAAAACAACATTGAAATATCATTTTACACCTACCAGACTGGCTAAAATGATAGAAGGAGAAAGTGACAAATGTTGGACAGGATGTGGAAAAACTGGGATGTTGTTGGTGGAATTGTGAATTGATCCAACCATTTTGGAGAGTAATTGGCAATTACGCTCAAAGAATTATTAAATGAACTATACCTTCTGACCCAGTAGTACCACTGCTTGGTCAATTTCCAAAGATGATTAGGAAAAAAGAAAAGGAAGCTATTTGTTCTAAAATTTTTATGGCAGCTACCTTTGTGGTAGCAAAGAACTGGAAATCAAGGGGATGCCCATCAACTAGGGAATGGCTGAACAAGTTATGGTATATGATTGTGAGGGAATACTACTGTGCTATAAGAAATGATGAGCTCAATGATTTGGGGTAAAAAAAAAACATGGTAATACATGAATAATGAAGAGCAAAATGAACAACACCAAGAGAAAATTGTATGCAGTAACAACAATATTGTTTTAAGAAGGACTTTAAATGAATACATTGTTTTGTCTATTTTAAATACCCAAATTAACTATGAAGGACATATGAAGAGAAAGAACTGATAAATAGAAATATGTATAAAATAATTTTACTTGTTTATTTGAATAATTTTGCCTATTTGTGTTTAATGATAGCCATCTCTAGAGTGGAGGCTGGCAGAAGAGAAGGAAAAAAAAGAAATTTACATGAAAATTTTGTTATATCATTGAAAGAAATAACAAGTTGGACATAACAGATCTGCATTTTCATGTGCAATCATCTTTTTATTGTAATTTGTAATAGAAATGCCTATTTTATTCCATAGATTAAAAATAAACTTTAAAAAGTAAATTATAGTAAAAAGTGTTTTTATGGCATCAATTGAAAGTATCTAGTCTTGCAAATGTTAAAGGTAGGGGCGCTTTTTGGTTTTCTATTTTTATCCTCAAAGCTAGGCATAGTACTTGGCTCATAATAAACTCTTCACAAATGTTTTGAATATATTCATTATTTCACCTGTACCCATCCCCTTATTTTATAAAAGAAGCAACTGAGATGCATAAAAGCTCATGACTTTCAGGGCAGAACCACGATAGCGGAGTGAAAGCAGTCACATGCCTGAGCTCTCTCACAACTTCTGTCTGATACCTCATAAAAAGTGAATCTGAACAAATTTGAGAGACGTAGAATCCACTTGGAGGCAGAGTGTGGCAGACTTCCAACCCAAGAGTCTGGAAAGTCAATGAGAGATCTATTACACTGGGCCAGGAGAGCTCTGGGTGCATGGCAACACATCGGACCATATGGGAGCACCATGCTGGAACAGAAGCAGGCCCAGCCTGCTGGCTGCAGGGGCAATCACCAGGCCTCTCAGCACAGGACAGGATTCTGTGAGAGCTAGGTGAGACAGAAGTGCAGAGCTTGTCGTGGTAACAGCAGCTACTCCTGGGGCTATCAGACCAGAGTCTAAAGGTTTGAAATTCACCTTGTTGAACTTCCAGGAGGAATGATGACCAAGTGAACTCTATCCCTCCCTTGAATAACCCAAAGAATAGTGCCCTATGAAAAACACTGGGCTAGAGGAGCCAGAAATAGGGGTTCCTTGGGAAGCTGGGGAAATGGGCCCCTCTTGCGGTAATGGAAGGAGATCAGTGTTGGAAAGGAGGCATCCTAGCAAACCTTACCTTAGCAGAGCAGTGGGAGTTCCGGAGACCCAGGGGGATGGAGCTGGCAAGCACCAACACCAGTACCCTAAGTGTGCCTTTGCACAGCCCGGGGAATTTGCAGACACCAGCACAGACCAACAGCTGAGACCACCCATGCTATATAGCACAACCCTAGGGGAAGAGGAGACTTCCAGTAGCCAGACCACCCCTCTCCCACACTTCACACTGTGAGTTTCAGTGTAACCCAGGGGTAACTCAGAAAGACTTCACTGGGCCTCAATCCTTGGCACCCACCAACCAGCTCCAGCTCAGCACCAGGTGAGCGGCAGCATTACACAGCCTCTAGCTGACAAAACCAGAGGCCACAGCACACAAAGCCAATAACCAGGCCCCTAGCTCCCAACACAAGAAGCTTGGGACAGGGGTCCCTGGGCCCCAGAAGCAGAGATCCACTTTAAAATCCAGGGAAAAGGCAACCTCCATGAAGAAGCAAAATGGAAAAGTAAGAAAGGCTATTGAATCATATTATGGGGACAGAAAAGATCAAAATACAAATTCAGAAGAGGAAAATATTGACACTATACCCACATCTAAAACCCCATAAGGGAATATGATCTTGTCTCAAGGCCAAAAAGCATTCCTAGAAGAGCTCAAGGAGGATTTTAAAAGCCAAATTAGAGAGGTAAAAGAAAAATTACAAAACCTGAAAGGAGCAAATATCTCCTTGAAAAGTAAAATCAGCCAAATGACAAGAGAGATGCAGAAGCTATCCAAAGAAAACAATTGGTTAAAAATTAGCATTGGACAAGTAGAAGCTAATGACTCCACGAGGCATCAAGAATCAGTCAAATAAAATCTAAAGAATGATAAAACAGGAGAAAACATAAAATATCTCATCAGAAAACCAACTGACCTGGAAAATAGATCCAAGAGAGATAATCTAAGAATTATTGGTCTACCAGAAAGCCATGGTTAGAAAAAGAGCCTGGACAGTATCTTCCAAGAAATCATCAAGGAAAATTGCACCAAAGTCCTAGAACAAGAGGGTAAAATAGTCATTGAAGGAATCCACTGATCACCCCCTGAAAGACGTTCCAAATTGAAATCTCCAAGGAATATTGTAGCCAAATTCCAGAATTATCAGGTCAAGGAGAAAATACTGCAAACAGCCAGAAAGAAACAATTTCAATATTGCAGAACCACAGTCAGGATCACACAGGATCTTGCAGCTTCTGCCTTAAATGATCAGAGAGATTAGAATACAATGTCCTGAAAAGCAAAAGAGCTTGGACTACAACCAAGGATCAACTATCCAGCAAAATTGAGCTTAATCTTTCAGGCAAAGAGATGGACATTCAATGAAATAAAAGAATTCCAGAACTTCCTGATAAAAAGGCCAAAGCGCAATGGAATATTTGACCTCCAAATACAAGACCAGAGAAGCATAAAAAGGTAAACAAAGGAAAAAAAGAAAAAAAAGCCCTTGCTATTCAACAAAGAAAAATTGTTTACATCCCTATATGGGAGGATGATATTTTATAATCTTAAGAATGGTATAGTTAATACAACATCTATAACGGATATATATAGACAGAGGGTGTGGGTATAAATTAACTGATGTGATGATAAAAACCTTAATTAAGGGATGTAAAGGAATTGTAATAGGAGAAGAGGTAACGAGGAGGCACAAAAAATATTAGAATAGAGGGAAATAAGGGAGGGAGAAGAGCAGTGTTTGAGCTTTACTTTCATCAGATTTAGTTCAGTGAGAGAATAACATACTCTGTTAAGTATAGAAATGCCCTACAGGCAGTAGGAGGGGAAAGGGAAAAAGGAAAAGAGGTGGTTAGAAGGAAGGGAAGAAGTAGTAAGGGAAAAGGGTAAGATAAAGGGGGTCCTGACAGGGAGGGAATATTGAGGGAAGCAATGGCCAAAGCAAAACTCTTTTGAGGAGGGGAAGGGAAAAGGGAGAAATAAAAAGCATAAAAGGGGGGGAATAGGATGGAAAAAAGACATAAATAGTAACCATAACTGTGAATGTGAATGGGAGAAACTCTCTCATAAAACAGAGGTGGAAAGAGAAATAGATTAAAAACCAAAATCCTACAATACGTTGTTTACAGGAAACATGTTTGAAACAGGGGGATACACACAGGGTAAATGTAAAAGACTGGAGGAGAATATATTATGTTTCAACTCAAGTAAAAAAAGCAGGGGTAACAATCCTAACCTCAGACAAAGCAAAAGCAAAGGTAGATCTAATTAAAAGAGATAAGGAAGGAAACTATATCCTGCTGAAAGGCACTGTAGACAATGAAGCAATGACTACTTATCATATATGCACCAAGTGGTACAGCATCCAATTCTTAGAGGAGAAGCTAAGGGAATTACAGGAATAAATAGACAGCAAAACTATGCTAGTGGGGGGCCTCAACCTCCCCCTCTCTGAACTTGATCAATCTAAACTGAAAACAAACAAGAAAGAAGTTAAAGAGGTGAATAGAATTTTAGAAAAGGTAGATACGATAGAAATCTGGAGAAAACTGAATGGGGATAGAAAGAGATATACTTTAGAAAAAAGTCTGAGATTAGGATTGGTACTCCTGAAGCAGTACATGGCACATGCACAAAAATTGACCATGTACTAGGGCATAAAAAACTCACAATCCAGTGCAGAAAGGCAGAAATACTCAATGCATTCTTTTCAGATCATTTTGCAATAAAAATTATTTGTAATAAAGGACCATGGAAAGATAGACTAAAAATGAATTGTAAACTAAATAATCTAATCCTAAAGAATGAGTGGGTCAAAGAACAAATCATAGAAACAATCAATAACTTCATTCAAAAGAATGATAATAATGAAACAACATACCAAATCTTAGGATGCAGAAAAAGCAGTTATTAGGGGAAGCTTTATATCTCTAAATGCTTACATGAATAAAATAGAGAAAAAGGAGATCAATGAATTGGGCATGCAACTGAAAAAGCTAGAAAAAGAACAAATTGAAAATCCTCAATTAAATATGAAATTAGAAATACTGAAAACCAAAGAAGAGATTAATAAAATTGAAATCAAGAAAACTATTGAACTAATAAATAAAACTAAGACCTGGTTTTATGAAACAACCAATAAAATTGATAAACCTTTGGTCAATTTGATTAAAAAGAGGAAAGTTGAAAACCAAATTACCAGTATCAAAAATGAAAAGGTAAATTCACCTCCAATTATAACAATCATTAGGAATTATTTAACCCAATTGTATGCCCATAGATTTGATAATCTTAAGGAAATAGATGAATATTTACAAAAATATAAGTTGCCCAGATTAACAGAAGAGAAAGTAAAACACTTAAATAACCCCATCTCAGAAAAAGAAATTGAACAAGCAATCAATGAACTCCCTAGGAAAAGTCTCCAGGGCCAGATGGTTTTACAAGCCAATTCTATAAAACTTTTAAAAAACAATTAATTCCTATAATTTATAGACTACTTGGTAAAATAGGTGAAGAAGGAATCCTACCAAATACTATTTTATGACATAAATATGGTACTGATACCTAAACAAGGAAGAGTCGAACACAGAGAAAGAAAATTAGAGACCAATTTCCCTCATGAATACAGACACAAAAATTTTAAATACAATATTAGAAAAATATTACAGCAACTTATCATGAGAACAATACACTATGACCAGGTAGAATTTATTCCACGAATGCAGGTTCAATATTAGGAAAATATCAGCATAATTGATTATATCAGCAAGAAAACTAGCAGAAACCATATGATTATCTCAATAGAGGCAGAAAAAACTTTTGACAAAACACAACACCCATTCCTATTAAAAACACTAGACAGCATAGGAATAAATGGAGTCTTCCTTAAAATCATGCATAGCATCTATCTAAAACCATCAGCAAGCATTATATGTAATGGGGATAAGCTAAATGCATTCCCAATAAGATTGGGGGGTGAAATAAGGATATCCATTATCACCCCTATTATTCAATTTGGTACTAGAAATGTTAGCTTTATCAATAAGAGAAGAAAAAAGAAATTGAAGGAATTAGAATAGGCAAAGAAGGAACTAGGTTATCACTCTTTGCAGATGATATGATGATTTACTTAGAGAATCCTAGAGAACTGAGTAAAAAACTATTTGAAATAATAAGTAACTTTAGCGAAGTGCAGGATAAAAAATAAACCCACATAAAGCCTCGGCATTCCTATATGCTGCTAACAAAGCCCAACAGAAAGAGATAGAAAGAGAAATTCCATTTAAAGTTACTGTAGATACTATGAAATATTTGGAGTATGCCTGCCAAGACAAACCTAGGAACTATATGAATAGAATTACAAAGCACTTTTCACACAAATAAAGTCAGATCTAAATAAGTGGAAAAACATCAGTTGCCCATAGTTATTCCGAGGCAATATAATAAAAGTGACACTTTTACCTAAATTAATTTACTTATTCAGTGCCATATCAATCAAACTACCAAAAATTATTTTATAGAACTGGATAAAATAATAACAAAATTCATGTGGAAGAACAAAATGTCCATAACATCAAGGGAATTAATGAAAAGAAATTCTAGGGAAGGTGGCTTAGCCACACCAGATATTGAACTATTATAAAGCATCAATCATCAAAAGTATGTGGTACTGGCTAAGAAATAGAGTGGTGGATCAGTGGAATAGGTTAGGTACATAAGACACAGTAGTCAATGACTACAGCAATTTTCTCTTTGATAAACCCAAGGAATACAGCTTCTGGGTTAAGAATTCAGTATTTCACAAAAACTACTGTGAAAACTTGAAAACAGTGTGGAAGAAACTGGGAATAGACCAATATCTTACCCTATATACCAAAATAAAGTCAAAATTAGTTCACAATTTATATATAAAGACTGATACTATAAGCAATTTGGGAGAGCAAGGAATAGTTTACCTGGCAGATTTGTAAAGAAGGGAAGAATTTATGACCAAACAAGAGATAGAGAGCATTAGGAAATACAAAATGGATAATTTAGATTATGTTAAATTGAAAAGCTTTTGTACAAACAAAGCCAATGCAACAAAGATTAAGAGGGAAACAGAAAATTGGGAAAGAATTTTTAAAACTAGCATCTCTGATAAAGGCCTCATCTCTTAAAATATACAGTGAACTGATTCAAATTTATAGGAATATGTTATTCCCCAATTGATAAATGGTCAAAGGAAATGAACAGGCAGTTTTCAGAGGAAGAAATTAAAGATACTATAGTCATATGAAAAAATGCTCTAAATCACTATTGATTAGAGAAATGGAAATCTAAACAACTCTTAAATACCATATCTCTCCTGTCAGATTGGCCAACATGACAAAACAGGAACATGATAAATGCTGGAGAGGATGTGGGGAAATTGCAACATTGCTACATTGTTGGTGGAGTTGATCCAGCCATTCTGGAGAGCAATTTGGAAATATGCCCAAATGGCTATAAAAATATGCATACTTTTTGACCCAGCAATACCACTTCAAGGGCTGTATGTAAAAGAGATTACACAAGGGGGAAATCAGCCCATAGGTATGAAAATATTTATAGCGACTCTTTCTGTGGTAGCAAAGAATTGGAAATCAAGGGGATGCTTATCCATTGGGGAACGGCTAAACAAGTTGTGATATATGAATATAATGGAATACCATTGTGCTATAAGAAATGAGAAGCAGACAGACTTCATAAAATATTTGGACCTCAAAAACTTTTGGAACTGAATGCTGTAAACTAAAAATAAGAAATAAATTTTAAAAACAGTTCATGACTTTCCAATAGCCATATAACCAGAGTTGAAATTTAAATAGTTCTTACTTAAAATTCAGACTTTGTTTTGTTCTATTATTTAGCACTTTGTATAAGGTCATGTATGATTTCCTGTTAGATGAAGCTAAAGAAATATTTTGTTCAATGATTGTCTGAGTATCAACATAAGGAAGGCAATGCATGTGATAGACATTTAAATGAATGCTAAATGGCATCTCAGGCCAAGCACAGTAGATTCGTTTTCTGCTTCACCAATCTAGTGTTGTTGTTGTTGTTTTGGGGGCAATACTACTCATCTTCCATCAAATTACAAGGGATATTTTTTTGAAACTAGTCTTGTCTTTGCCTGCCGTGTCTCTGCTTGTCAAGGATATCAAGTGCTTAGTTACCCATGTAATTTGGGGGCTCATTTGGCCTTCTTGTTGAGGTGATTATTTTGTAGCAATCAAGCTTTTGTAGGAAATGATGACTTTTTGGGTGACCTTTTATGCTTTCCTTGCATAAGAGGTTATCATAGAATATGGTACAAGAGTTATCGAAAGCTAATTTCTGTCACACTCTCTTCCATCCTTCTCACAAGTTGTTAAATAGATTATTCTATCTCCAATAGTTTGAACTTTTGGTTGCATCAAACATTCCACTCTTGTATTTAATTTGCTGTTGGATCTAGCTTATCTAGTTAGTTCTACTGATTTAATCAGTGTTATACATTTTATCTAGTATCAAATAATTCTGATTACTATCTTGTTATATATCTTGAAGTCTGGAAAAAATTGTGCTACCTTTTTCTTATTAAAAATAAATCTCTGTGCATGGCAGCATAGACTTAGGAGCCCTGCAACGTGGAAGGCTGAGACTGATGGATTGTTTAAGTTCGGGGGTTATGATAAGCAATTGATTAATAAATAAACATTTATTATGGGCCTTCCACATGTCAGGCAGAGTGCTAAGTATGTGCAGCATACTAGGTTCATTTGGCGTTCACTCTAAAGGCCTTAGGAGGGAGAAAATTAACCAGATCAAAAATGGAACAAGATAAAGTTCTCATCCTAATAAGTAGTGAAATAAGGCCCATGAGTGTTCTGGGATAAATAAATAAACCAAAGCTTCCTCCAAATCTTTGATATTCGTTTTTAAATTGGCTTTTAAAACCATTTTTTTTACTAATTTAGTATATTCACACCTTGACAATTTGACTGACATTTCATTGAATATATAAATTCATTAGGTAATATATTTCTTTTTTATTTACTCATATGATTTATTTATGAATAATCCTTCTTAAATTATTTAGAATTTCTTTTCTATAAAAAAGTGTTTTTTTTTATTTGTATTTATTTGAGTCTTTAACGTGACTTGGTAGGTTAACTCCTAGACAAAGTATTGTGGTTATTTTGAATTAGATTAATCTTTCAAATGCTTCTGCAATGTTTTTAAATTAATAGTAAAATGAAAGACTGTTTTATGATTATTTTGTGGCTTTATTTTGCATCTTATTAAGTGCTTTGCTGATTCTTTAGGGTTTTCTAAATAAGGTACTAAGTCACCTGCAAATAGAAAAAAATTTGTTTTCTCTTTGCTAATGTTTATATCTTTAATTTCTCCCCCTTGACTTATTTCCATAATGTAATTAAATAACTACCCATATAAATATGTGTGCATATATACTCACATACGCATGATATGTGATAATTTCACTATGGTTTCATATACACACATGCATATGTGTGTACGTATATGTATGTGTATGTGTATATATGTGTAAATGTATATCTATATGTATGTATCCACAGTGACAAGATGGAATATCCGTAGTTTACCATTGTACTTATGAGAAAAGCTTCCTATAATAATGAAGTCATCTTTGCCTATTGATTTTAGGATTTTTAACATAATTTAGTGTTGCATTTTGTCAAAAAACTTTTCCATGTCTATCGGGTTTTTTGCAGCTTTTTATTTGCAATTTTTAATCAATATCAATTACTGAGATTAATCAATAGTTATTTTTGATTTTGTTCTTATAGTTTTTGGTTTTTGCTTCACCCATCTTTGGTTTGGCACAAAGAGCTCAAATGAATTCAAAGAGCAAAGAACTGTATTTAAACTACTAATAGTTATTCACAGCTAGAACACTATAGGCACTGTTAATGAAACATATTAGAAGCAAAAGCATTGTAAAATTTAGAGTTTTCATTTTCCTATATGTTAGGAAAAACATCTGCATCTTAGAAGAACCTAAGACTCAAAGAGGTGCTGTGACTTAGCTAAGGTTATTCAGCAACTGAATAGCAAGAGTAGCACTGGATCATGACTTACAGTAATTCCAGAGGGAAAGTCTACTCAATTGAAGTTTAATGGAATGGTATAATTTATAATGTCTTATTAAATACATCCAGAGTTCAATGACATTTAATCAATTTTAAAGGAAAAATTCATATATGTATATATACACACATGTGTATTATGTATATGTGTATACATAATACACACGCACACACATATGTGTGTGTGTGTGTGTGCATTTATGAACAACCAGATAGTGAAATCTTTAAAATATCATTTTTTCTAGAGTCAGTAATTAGAGTGTAATAAAACAAATACTGGAGTTGGAGTCATCAGATTTTTATGTGAATCACCTGTTCTTTCTTGGTCCTCCTATCTGTCTAAGTATTCTTCCTCAGTACTCTTAGGTAAATTAAAGTTCATGCCCAGCAACCAAATCATGGTTGTCTTCCAAGTATATGTCCTGGGCCTTTTTCTTTTTTCTTTCTAGGTTGTCTTGGTAATATCTTCAGCTCCAATGGGTTCAACTGCCATCTCAAAGTCAATAACTCCCAAATCCAAATATTTGATCCTCATTTCTGTACTGGGTTCTAGTCCCACCTCACCAATTGCCAGCTAGGTATCTCTACCTATAAATCCATTAGCATCTCAAACTTAATATGTACAAAATGCAACTCATTATCATTTCCTTGATTCTTTCTTCTCCTTACATCTCCACTCAGTCCTATCATTTTCCAAATCCAGCTGATTCTAACTCCACAACATCTTCCCCACCTGTCTTGTTCTCTACATTCACATTCAGACTCTTCTCACCAATCAGCTGGATGACTACAATAGCCTCCCTACTTAGTCTCAACTCATCTACTGTCTCCTTATTCATTTCCTCCTCTCACACTCCTTCATAATCTACTTATCCCTCCTGACTTTGTTTATAGCACTTCCTTTCATGTCTTCTACATTTGAGCCAAACTGGACTGCCGCTACCCCACAAACTCAGCATTCCATCATTTTTCACTCCTTTTCTCACCTTAGCCTTTTGGTATCATTAGCTTCATTCAGGATTATGTCAGATATCATCTTCTTTCCTGATCTCCTCACATGTTATAGTTCTCTTCCTTCAAAATCATTTTATATTTATTTACATATTAACTTACTGTGTCTTCCAGTACAATTCAAACTCTTTGAGGGCATGAGTTGTTTTCAGTTTTATCTGTATCATCGACACACAGCACAAAGCCTGGCAAATATCAGATGCTTCATAAATGATTTTTGAAATGTCAACTGAATATTAATACAAAGTTATCACTGTAAGGCACAAAAGCCTCATACCCAAACTCAGACAAAAATTAAATGTACCCATTTCACACAATAATACACCAAAATAGCATTCAATGTTGGCCACGGAAGCATAGATTAAAAATTAATTGGATATTAAATAATCTAATCTTAAAGAATAAATGGATTAAAGAATAAATCTTGGGAATTATCAACAATTTTGTTAAAGAGAATGAACTTTCTAATTAAAGAGCCATTAGAGGAGTATGTGTAGATAGAGGGCATGGATGTGAATTGAATATGATGGGAAAATTATCTAAAATTAAATTATGTTAAGGGGTGAGGAAAAGGAATGCACTGGGAGAAGGGGAAAGGAAGGGGTAGAATGGAGTAAATTATTTCACATAAAAAAGGTGAAGAGTAGCTTTTATAGTGGAGGGGAAATGGGGCCAGTGGAGAGGGGAGTGAGTGAACCTAGCTGTCATCGAAATTGGCTCAAAGAGGTAGTAACATACACACTCAGTTGGGTATAGAGACCTGTCTTGCCCTATAGGGAACTAGGATGGGGAGGAGTTAAGATAAGGAGGAGGTGGATCTGATAGTAGGGAGAGCAGATTGGTGGAGGTAGTGGTCAGGAGCAAAATACTTTTGAGGATATGTAAGGTGAAAGGTAAGAGAGAGTAGAATAAACAGGGAGACATAGGATGCAGGGAAAATAGAGTTAGGAATCATAATTATGAAAATTTTTTACACCGTTTCTTTGACAAAGGCCTCATTTTTCAAATATATAGAGAACTGGGTCAAATTTATTTTTTTTAAATGAGCCATTCTCCAGTTGATAAATGGTTAAAGGATATAAACAGGCAGTTTTCAGAAGAAGAAATCAAAGTTATGGATAACCATGTGAAAAATGTTCTAAATCACTATTAATTAAAGAAATGCAAGTTAAAACAACTCTGAAGTACCATCTCACACTTATCAGATTGGCTAATATGACAGAAAAGGAAAATAACAAATGTTGGAGGGAATGTTGAAACATTGAGGCACTAATGTACTGTTGGTCAGGTTGTGAACCTATTCAACCATTTTGTAAGGCAATTTGGAATTATGTCCAAAGGGCTATAAAACTGCACATACCCTTTGGCCTAGAAATACCACTACTACATCTGCATCCCAAAGAGACAAAAAACCAAAAAGCAAAAGGACTTATACATGCAAAAAATATTTGTAGTAGCTCTTTTAGTTGTTGCAAAGAATTGGACATTGAGGTGATACCCATCAATTGGGGAATGGCTGAACTAATTGTGGTATATGATTATGATGGAATAGAACATTATTGTACTATAAGTAATGACTAGCTTGATGGTATTAGAAAAACTTCAGAAGACATATGAACTGATGGAAAGATAAGTGAGAAGAACCAGGAGAACACTGTACACTGTAACAGCAATGATTTAAGGATGAACAACTGTGAAAACTTAGCTACTCTGATTAAGACAATGATCCAAGACAGTAACATTGGATCCATGATGAAAAAATGCTATCCACCTTCAGAAAGAGAATTGCTGAACTATGAGTACAGATCAAAGGATACTTTTTTGCTTTATTTATTTTTTATGTGTGTGTGTTTTCTTTTGAAATTTGGTCAATATGAAAATATATTTTACAAGATTTCACATTTCTTGACCTCTCAGTGTGTGGGTGGGGGAGTAAAAGAAAGAATTTGAAACTCAGTTTTTTAAAAAATGAATACTAAAAATATTTTACATGTAATTGGGAAATAAACAATAAAATATATTAAAAAAGAAAAATGAAGAAGAGGGCCTCAAACTTCATTACAAAGTGGTAATCATCAAAATAATTTGGTACTTTATACAAAATAGAGTAGTTGATCAATGTAATAGACTAGGTACACTATATACAGAAGAAAATGAGTACAGTTACCTAGTATTTGATAAATCCAGTGTCCCAAGCTTTTGAGGTAAGAACTCAGTATTGACAAAAATTTCTGAGAAAACCAGAAAATAATCTGGCATAACATAGGCGTAGATCAACATCTCACACTGTATAACAAGATAAGATCAATATGGGTATATGATTTGCCATAAAGCACAATGTCATAAGCAAATTAGATGAGCAAGAAAGAATTTCTATCCTTTATATAAGTTGCTTATGCCTAAGATATGGCTTAATCAGAAGGGGGACCTATTGTGATATCATATCTACATGTATATTTCCCTGGGCAACTTGTTGTCTTCCTGATGTCAACAGATAAGCAATGTGCAAATCTAGGAAATACGAATAGGAATTGAGAAATAATTAAAGGATGTCCATAAGCCTATCTAGTTACTGCCAGTCTGAAACTACATACTGAGACCATTTCCCTCCTCCTAAAGTCATCCTTACTTCAGAGGTCTTTCTTGTTTCCCCATCCTGCACTTGAGCAATTGATTTTTTTAAGCTAAAGGCAGATGTTGATTTTAGTCCTGCTAAACTTCATCATTTTAGAATCACTCAGTTGTTTCAGTCTGTTGTGATCTCTATGAATCTCTATTCTCTATTACAACATATTAGAATATTGTAACATGAAAAAAAATAGAAGTCTTCTTCCGGGACATTGAAACAAATGGTCAACAACAAACAGTAAATTTTCATCATCTCTCACCCATATTAGAAAGGTAAGTACGCTGTCCCTGACACACATACACATATTTTTTTGATACATCTGAACCTCAAAAAAGAGAGTATCTTCTGCTCAGTGAGTCATGGTGTGAGGAGAAGAGAGAGAACACACTACATAACTCTACAAAATTAGCAAGAAAAAAGAAAATTATTTACCTAGAAAGAGACATTACAGGTCATCCAAATCAACTTCTTTGTTTTGTAGATGAGCAAACAGGAATAGACAATTAGGGGTAATAATAGCTAAACTCCATTGAGTTTAAGATAATCATAATAATAAAATGTAGCCTATGAAATTATTAAGTTCCAAAAGTAGAAATAAAAGTTCCTCCATAGATGATATCCACTTGAAATCATCCAGCAAAGGAAAGTTTTAAAAAGGGCTATCATTCAGATGTATCAACAAAAATGAAGTGGAGTGCTGTGACAGCTATTCAAGAGCTATCCAGAAAAGTCATTCTGGAGAAGCCTTAACTTATTGAACAATTTGAATTTTCCAAGGAAATCGCAGAAACAATGCGACATGTCACAAGAGGTTGCAAAAGTTTAGCAACTACCAGATACCCAAACAGACATGTTCAAATAGCCAGAATCACACAACAGAATATCACTATCCTTCAAAAACTAACACATTTTGGCCCTTCAAATACATTCCTCAAAATACTGAGACTTAGAGAACAGCAAAACTGTCTTCCAACTGGAGCATAAAAAAAAAATCTTGCTCACAATTGCCCAGATAAAACATCGTCCCAAATACATTTTTAGAACATTTTAATAGGTGTCCATACAAAATCTTCATAACCATCCAACTGTATGGATAAAAAGTTTTTAAAATAGAGAATACTGAAAGAAATCAAAACCATGTGGGAACAGGATCACCATGTCTGCTACTTGAGTTTAACTGAAAGTGCTTTCAATGAATCTACAGAAGATAAGCTTAGATAAGACTTTTATTTAATCATAGAAAGCAATAATTTTTCTACCTTTTCAAAAATCCACCAAGCATTAAACTTTAAAAAAACAGGTTATTAATTTATTACCCTATGACCATTTTAGCTGAATTCCATTGAATTAAAAGAAAAGAATAAGAATGTTTAGTTACTCATATTTAGTAATGATAGCTTGCATTTTTATAGAAATTTCAGGTTTACAATGTGTTTCATGTTCATTGCATCCTCACAACAACCTTCAGAGATCATTTGCTATTATCATCCCCATTTTAGTTTTGAGGAAACTGAGGTAAAAAAGTGGGTGATTTGTCCAAGGTCACATAGCCAGGAATTGTCTTAGGCTGGATTTGAACTCAGGCCTTCCCACCTCCAGGTCCAGCAGACTATCTGATGATTTACCAAGCTGCCTCATATTTATAGTTCATATTAACATCTACAAAGCACTTTACTGACAACCTATTTGTTAGATTGTACAATTATTTTGCGCCATATTTTATTAATGAGAGCACATGTCCTGATGGGCAGATCTATACCCCAAAAGTGACTGTTAAGTAAATAACAAATTCTAATTTTGATTGTATATTTACTGTAACTGCAGGAGGACACTATTGGATAAGAAATGTCAAGTAAAGAGAGGAGCCAAGATGGCAGCTGGAAAGCAGGGACTAGTGTGAGCTCCTTGCCAAGTCCCTCTAAAAACCTATAAAAATGGCTCTGAATCAATTCTAGAATGGCAGAACCCACAAAAGAGCAGAGGGAAACAGGGCTCCAGCCCAGGACAGCCTGGATGGTCTCTGGGTAAGGTCTATCACACATGGAGCTGGGAGCTGGGAATGTAGCAGAGCAGAGTCCAGTGTGAGCAGCGTGGACCAAACAGACCAGGAGCCAGGCCACCCAGAATCAGTGAGCTGCGGCAGTTACCAGACTTCTCAACCCACAAACACCAAAGACGGCGGAGACGGTTAGTGGGAAAAGCTGCGGGAGTGGAAAATACCAGGCCTGGGGGCAGCGGAGGTGGGGCAGCTACAGCTGCAGTTGCTTCTGGCCCCAGGCCCACCTGGTGGGAGGAATTAAGTGGCAGATCAGAACAGGAGTGCACAACCTGCTGAAGATCTAAGCTCAGTCCGGGTTGGGGGTTCTTGGGGAAGGAGTAGTGCTGGTGTGGCAGAGCTGGCACATCCCCCCAAACGTGGAACATAGAATTGTTTAGTCTACAAGCAGTCATACCCTGCTGAAAAACTCAAGGGTCAAGTCAGTTGGTTGGGAATATGGCCAGGCAGCAAAAACAGACTCAGATTCAGTCTCAGACTTTGGATTCTTTCTTTGGTGACAAAGAAGACCAAAATATACAGACAGAAGTTAACAAAGTCAAAGAGCCTACAACAGAAACCTCCAAGAAAAACATGAACTGGTCCCAGGCCATGGAAGAGCTCAAAAAGGATTTGGAAAAGCAAGTTAGAGAAGTAGAGGAAAAATTGGGAAGAGAAATGAGAAGGATGTGAGAAAACCATGAAAAACGAGTCAATGACTTGCTAAAGGAGACCCCCCAAAATACTGAAAAATACACTAAAGAAAACAACACCTTAAAAAATAAACTACCTCAAATGGCAAAAGAGCTCCAAAAAGACAATGAGGAGAAGAATGCCTTGAAAGGCAGAATTAGCCAAATGGAAAAGGAGGTCCAAAAGACCACTGAAGAAAATACTACTTTAAAAATTAGATTGGAGCAAGTGGAAGCTAGTGACTTTATGAGAAATCAAGATATTATAAAACAGAACCAAAGGAATGAAAAAATGGAAGAGGATGTGAAATATCTCCTTGGAAAAACCACTGACCTGGAAAATAGATCCAGGAGAGAGAATTTAAAAACTATTGGACTACCTGAAAGCCATGATCAAAAAAAGAGCCTAGATATCATCTTTCAAGAAATTATCAAGGAGAACTGCCCTCATATTCTAGAGCCACAGGGCAAAATAGAAATTGAAAGAATCCATCAATCGCCTCCACAAATAGATCCCAAAAAGAAATCTCCTAGGAATATTGTTGCCAAATTCCAGAGCTCCCAGATCAAGGAGAAAATACTGCAAGCAGCCAGAAAGAAACATTTTGAGTATTGTGGAAACCCAATCAGAATAATCCAAGATCTGGCAGCTTCTACATTAAGAGATCAAAGAGCTTGGAATATGATATTCTGGAGGTCAATGGAGCTAGGATTAAAACCAAGAATCACCTACCTAGCAAAACTGAGTATCATGCTCCAAGGCAAAATATGGATTTTCAATAAAATAGAGGACTTTCAAGCTTTCTCAGTGAAGAGACCAGAACTGAATAGAAAATTTGACTTTCAAACACAAAAATCAAGAGAAGCATGAAAAGGTAATCAAGAAACAGAAATTTCAAGGGACTTACTAAAGTTGAACTGTTTTGTTTACATTCCTACATGGAAAGATGACATGTAAGATTCATGAGACCCCAGTATTAGGGTAGCTGAAGGGAATATGCATACATATATATATATGCATATATATATATATATGCATATAGCTATATAAGTGAATGTGTATCTCTGTATATATCTCTCTATATATATATATATATATATATATATACATACATATATATAAAAGAGCGAGAGAGAGAGCAGACACAGGGTGAGTTGAAGATGAAGGGAAGATATCTAAAAGAAATAAAATCAAATTAAGGGATGAGAGAGGAACATACTGAGAGAGGGATATAGGGAGAGATAGAATGGGTTGGTTTTTCTCGCATAAAGGTGGCAAGAGGAAGCAGTTCTATGGGAGGAGGGGAGAGGGCAGGTGAGGGGGGAAATGAGTGAACCTTGCTCTCGTCAGATTTGGCCTGAGGGGGAAGACCATACATACTCAGTTGGGTATCTTACTCCACAGGAAAGAAGAGGGAGGAAGATAAATAAAAAAAATAAAAGGCAGGGGGGATGATGGAGGGGAGGGCAGATGGGGGTGGAGGTAATCAAAACAAACACTTTGGAAAGGAGACAGGGTCAAGGGAGAAAATTCAATAAAGCAGAATGGGTTGGGAAGGAGCAAAATGTAGTTAGCCTTTCACAACATGAGTATTGTAGAAGGGTTATACATAATCATACACATGTGGCCTATGTTGAATTGCTTGACTTCTTAGGGAAGGTGGGTGGGAAGGGAAGAGGGGAGAGAATTTGGAACTCAAAGTTTTAAAAACAGATGTTCGAAAACAAAAAAAAAAGTTTTTGCATGCAACTAGAAAATAAGATACACAGGCAATGGGGCGTAGAAATTTATCTTGCCCTGCAAGAAAGGACGGGAAAAGAGGATGGGAGGGGAGTGGGATGAGAGAGGGGAGGGCTGACTGGGGAACAGGGCAACCAGAATATATGCCATCTTGGAGTGGGGGGGAAATGGGGGAGAAAATTTGTAATTCAAACTCTTGTGAAAATCAATGCTGAAAACTAAATATGTTAAATAAATAAATTTAAATTAAAGCTGAAAAAAAAGAAATGTCAAGTAAAGATGTTCATATTAAATAACAGTAATATATGTACAACATATAAAAATTTATAAATGTATACATTTATATATTATACATAATATAAATGTCATATATTAAATGACAGTCATATAATCTGGCTTACTTAATATATTATTAAATTGTGTTCGATGGTTTGACTATACAATGCTGCTGTCCATGCTAGATTTATGTGTAAAGGATAAAGTCATCAGCAAGGCCATACTGGGTATGTTATAGTGTGAATTTCTTTGGTGCCTGGGTTTGACTTTGCAGCCACCGATGTCACTTCTGACTTCCAAATTCTGCAATATTATGAATCTGTAAGAACTTCCTTTCGCTCACTCTGTGTTTTTTTTTATTTATCAAGTTTATGAAGTTTAATTCAAATTTTGTAGAAAAACAGTAGAAAGCACATCCATGCTGTGTGAAAATTCAGATCTGCACAAATTCTATTTAGAGGCAAAGTGAAATGGGGACGTTATTGGCAGCAGCTGCAACTCCCAGTCTGGGGGGCTTTGCTGACACAGTTCTGGGCACATTTGGCACATCCTTCTGGGCAGCAGGAGCAGCAAGTCTTCTTGCAGGAGGTACACTGGCATGATTTGCATTTGCAGGAGCCTGAACAGGTATAAGAGGCACCATTCTCGCAGTCACATTTGGGGTCCATGGCTGGCAGGCAGATGTCAAGACACGCAGTTCTCGCAGGAGAATGAACAGAAGTAAGATGTATTGACCCTGTGTGTTTTATGTGATCATTTGCAAGATATGTTGAACCAGTGCAGCCTTTTTATCAGCTCAACCAATTAAATTAAATAGGACCCTTAGTGCAAGAAACCTAGATTTGAAAAAAAAAATAGCACCTTGTCTCCTCACTAACTAAAATGGTAGGTAGTCAAAGCAAAGTGCAAGAAAGAAGTATGAAACAAGAGATGATACCATAAATGAGAGGCCTAATATACAAACAATTGAACTTCTTTGTATTGTGTTTCACTATAGCTGCCTCCTAGGAGGTTGAGCCTGGAGGAATATTGTTCCTAGGAAGAACTAGAAATCCTATGCTGTGTTTTCCTATTATCAACATTTCTAGAAAAAATTAAATGAAGCAGAGGAAAGGAGAATATCCTTGCTTTACTCCTGAATTTATTAGAACACCCTACATTGTTTTGCTTTTTGGACTATTTTGTTTCTTACTATTCTTTCTTGATTTCTGGGTAATCTCTAAGATTCTTTTTCTTTAAAAATAGTTTCTGATGAGAAATGAGGGGGAGATGGACTTCATAATAACCTGGAAAGACTGACTTACGTGACCTGATGCTGTGTGAGGGGAGCAGAACCAGGAGAACATTATACATGATTAGAGACACATAGTATCTCTGGTGACTAACTTTGATAGACTTGGCTCTTCTCAGCAACACAAGGTTCTAAGACAGCTCCAATAGATTCATGATGGAAAAAGCTATCCACATCCAGAGATAGTATTATGGAGTCTGAATGCATATTGAGGCAAACTGTTTACTCTCTGTTTCTTTTTTTCTTCTTTTTTGGTTTTGTTTCTTCTTTCTCATGGTTCGGTCCATTGGTTACAATTCTTGTTTACAACTTGACTGTGGTGTAAATAAGTTTAATGTGAAAGTATATGTAGAACCTATATCTGATTACATGCTGTCTTCAGGGGAAGGAGGGAGGAGAAGGGGGAGAAAATTTGGAACTCAAAAACTTGTGGAGATTAGTGTTGTAAACTAAAAATAAAAAAAATAAAAATAGTTTCTGAGGCAGCTAGGTAGTATGGTGAATGGATTACCTCCCACGGAGTCAGAAAGACCTGAGTTCAAATCCAGCCTCAGACACTTATTAGCTGTGTGACTGTGGGTAAGTCACTTAACCCTGATGCCTAAAAATATAGTTTCTTTCAAAGTATATTCAAACTTTCAAAGTATAGTTTCTTTCAAATTGTTTTTCATTATTATTATTGTTTAAAATATTGTTCATTTTTCCTTTAGTCTGTATATCTCATTATTGCCTCACCTTATTAGGCTTATAGGCTCAGCCTTTTTCAATTGAATTTTATGTCTTTTAGCCTTTTTTTCTTATATTCTAATCAGCCTGTCTATGGTATCTTGCCTCACCAAATATCCCTTCCATCTTCCACTAGTCTGGGACACTTTTTCTCCTACACAGAGTTCCATAGCTTGGAAACCCTACGGACAATCACTCTGTGAGGAATAGAGTTAATTGCCTCAAGTTTCTTGATTTTTTTTCCTTCTATATGGAATCCCTTTCTCGTTTTGCTGTCTCTGAGCTACCACACCACTTACCTGGATACAAACAATTAAACTCCTTGCCTTTCAAGTGACTGGATACAATAGATATTTTCCATTTAGTATGAAGTATATGTGTGAGGGGAGAGGGCAAAAGTTGTTGATGTCATTTGATATCATTTGAGTCTGGCAACATGGGCCCTACCAATGTAAAAGTACATCCAATTCATAAGAAATAGTTCAGCTAAAAGGAAGAAAGGGAATAAAATCATATACTAAGTAGATATGCGCACTCATGTGAGGAAATCCTAGCAGCATATTTTATGTACTGTCTGGGGATGAGCCAACCTAAGCATGGAGATGATCATCATCTAAATGTTGTCCCATTAGAAGCAATGCTTACTAAATGCTAATTAACTGACTGATATTGTGATCAATGAAAGTCAAAATTATAAAATGACCTCAGTCTTATCTGACACTTTCTATTTCCATAGTGACAAAGGAAGAGGTGTAGGAATGAGAGCATTGGGTGCTAAGAATCACCCAATTGAAATAGTCTGCAGATGTTCATCTACTATTTGATACCTTAATGTGCTATCTTTGTTCTCCAAATATTAATTAATAAATAAATTACCAGAAGAACTTAACTACATTCAACCAATTAACTAGAATCCATTAAGCATTTTCTTTGTGCCAGGAACTTTGTTAAAATATGGACTCATAAAGAAAAATATAAACATTTCCTACTATCAAGGAGTATACATTCTATTGAGACAACATGTAAATAAATAGGTATACAGAAGATACATATCTAAAATAACCTTAGAGGGGGAAGGCTTTAGCAGCTGGAGAATGGGCAGTAGGAGAGGATAAGGAATGATCCCCTAAAGAAGGTGACATTTAAGCTGAATTGCAAAAGGAAACTAGCGACCCAGCAATATGACTACTAGGTCTGTCTCCAAAGATGACTTGGAAAAAAGGAAAAGAACTTATTTATATGTTCTAAAAGGTTCATAGCAGGTCTCTTTGTGGTGGAAAAGAACTGGAAATTGCAGGGATGCCAATCAATTGGGGAATGGATGAACAAATTATGGTAGATGACTATGATGGAATACCACTGTGCTGTAAGAAATGATTATTTTGGGGGGTGGAGCTAAGATGGTGGAGTAAAAACAAGGACTTGCTTGAGCTCTCCTCCAAATCCTTCCAAATATCTGTAAAGAATGACCCTAAATAAATTCTAGAGCTACAGAAATGAGGAAATGACAGAGTGAAAAAAGTCTCTAGCCCAAGACATCCTAGATGGTCACTGGGAAGGGTCTATTGTACACTGCTCAGGGTGGAGTACAGCCCAGAGTGGGCCATGCCAGCACATACCAGGCCAGAGTAAACTGGGTAGATCAGGCTTCAGGGCACTGAATCACTTAGCTGAGGCTATTTCCAGACTTCTCAACCCACAAAAGCCAAAGAGAACTAAGCAGGTGAGTGGGAAAACTCTATTGGACCTGAGGGAGAGAAGGGTGTGGTCTGGCCCAGGTTGTAGCAGCAACAGTAGCTGCCTCTGGAGCTCCAGGCCCACAGGCAGGGGGAATCAAGTGACTGATCAGAGCTGGAGTGCATGGATCTCTTTGATGGCACTAAGGCAGGATTCTCTTGCTTTGTCCTCCTTGGATCTGGGTTGCAGTCCTTGTTGGTAGTCCTGGGGTGAGGAAGGGGGCTGGTGTGGCAGAGCTTGTGGAAAGAAACAATTTGAGTATTCAGTTCTGGTCTTTTCATCAAGAATGCCTGAAAGTCCTCTATTTCATTAAAAATCTGTATTTCCCCTCAAGTATTATACTCTGTTTTGCTGGGTAGGTGATTTTTGGTTTTATACTAGCTCTTTTGACCTCCAGAATATCATATTCCAAGCCCTTCAGTCCCTTAAGGTAGAAGCTGCTAGATCTTGTATTATCCTGATTGTGTTTCCACAATACTCAAATTGTTTCTTTCTGGCTGCTTGCAAAGTTTCCTCCTTGACTTGGAAACTCTGGAATTTGGTGACTATATCCTTTTGGGATATTTTTAAGAGGTGATAGGTGGATTCTTTCCATATCTATTTTACCCTCTGGTTCTAGAATATCAGGTCAGTGTTCCTTGATAATTTCTTGAAAGATGATATCTAGGCTCTTTTTTTGATCATGGCTTTCAGGTAGTGCAATAATTTTAAATGATCTCTCCTGGATCTATTTTCCAGGTCAGTGGTTTATCCAATGAGATATTTCACATTGTCTTCTATTTTTTTTATCATTCCTTTGGTTCTGTTTTATAATTTCTTGATTTCTCATAAAGTCATTAGCTTCCATTTGCTCCATTCTAATTTTTAAGGAATTATTTTCTTCAGTGATCTTTTGGACCCCTTTCCCATTTGGATCATTCTGCTTTTTAAGACATTCTTCTCCTCATTGGCTTTTTGGACCTCTTTTGCCATTTGGGTAAGTCTATTTTTAAGGTGTTATTTTCTTCAATATTTTTAGGTCTCTTTTAGCAAGCTGTTTACTCATTTTTCATGATTTTCTTGCATCACTCTCATTTCTTTTCTCAATTTTCCTCTACTTCTCTTATTTGATTTTCCAAATCCTTTTTGAGCTCTTCCACAGCCTGAGACCAATTTATATTTTTCTTGGAGGCTTTTGATGTAGGATCTTTGATTTTGCTGTCTTCTTCTGGCTGTATATTTTGATCTTCTTTGTCACCAAAGTAAGATTGTATAGTCTGCGGTCTTTATGCTGTCTGCTCATTTTCCCAACCAATTACTTGACTTTTTAGCTCTTTGACAAGGTAGAACTCTGCTTCCAGAGTGGAAAGTTCTCTGAGGTAACCTTCAAGGGTTTTGTGCTGCTGTTTTCAGAACTACTTGTTGGCACCTGTAAATTTTAAGTTTTTCTGAGGTGGTATGATCCACTGAGAGATGTTTTTACTCCTCTCTTGGCCTGTGCTAACTACCAGTGTAACTATTAGGAGGACTCCCTCTCCATAGCCACCACAAGCTCTGCCAGCACTCCTCCTCCCCCAAGGACCACCAACCAGGACTGTGAACCAAATCCAAGCAGGGCAAAGCAAGAGAATCTTGCCTCAGGGCCAGCAAAGAGATCCCTGCAGTACTACTCTGATCAGAGCTTGATTTCCCCCACTGTCTGTGGGCCTGGAACTCCAGAAGCAGCTGCTGGTGCTGCTGGTGCTGCTGCTGCTGCCACCTCTGCTTGCCTCTGCTGGCCACTGGGGCCACTGCAGCCACCTCTGCCACTCCAAGGCTAGAGCTGGACTGTGTTCTTCTCTCACCCAGGTGTAACAGAGTTTTCCCACTGACCTGCTAAATTGTCTTTGGCGTTTGTGGGAAGTCTGGAAGCTGCTACAGCTCAGTGATTCAGGGCCCTGAGGCCCGATCCACCTGGTCTGCCCTGGCCTGGTCTGTCCTGGCCCAGCCCACTCTAGGCTGTGCTCCACTCCCAGCTTGGTGAGATAGACCCTTGTCAGGTACTGTCCCGGCCATCTTGGGCTGGAGACTTGTTTCATTCTGTCATTTCTTGGGTTCTGTAGCTCTAGAATTTGTTTAGAGTCATTTTTCCTGGTGTTTGGAGGGATTTGTGGGAAAGCTCAAGCAAGTCCCTGTTTTTTATGCCACCATCTTGGCTCTGCCCTCCGGCATGCTTTCTGTTATGCCATACTGTCTTACTTCCTACTGAAATTTCTAGTGTTTTGTCTAGGAAAGACAAAGGAAAAAAAGGCTCATTACATATACAATTATTTGGAATATCTATATATTATTATGTATTTTATTAGACATAATTTCCATATGTTATCTGTATTTATTTTTTAACTGAAAGAATTTGTATGAATGTTCTTTTTTAAATCATATTTTATGTTTCTATAAGAGGAAACCAAAATATTTCACTGCAATGATACAATTCATTTTCTTCTTCATTTTCCTTGATTTTTCCTTTATCAATCTCGGTCTGATTCTTACCTCAGAATAAAAAGCTTTTCCTTTTCCTAGAACTTTTTCCTCAACCTTAAGATGTCTTGGCATCAAAACACACCATGCTTGTTTATCTCTTAGCAGCTGGCTATATTTTCTCTCTCTTTGAGATACAGGTGGCCTATTCATCCCACATAAGCCAGTAAAGTGAATTAAAGGGTAAAGTTCCTTTGAAAAGTCTCAGACCTGAAATGAAAATAGAAAAAGAAAACTATCATTGATCTTCCTAAGTTTTTTTTAATTGATAGATTTTTAAAGAAAAATCAACAACTCAAAATGAACCAAACCTCTTCCCCCCTATCCCCATCCTACGGCTTATCTCTAGGCCTTCACTGTCCTTAAAAAAAAGAGAAGAAAAGAAAAATCTTCTGTTATAGGTATTGGTACTGCCAGGACATGCAGTATTTTACAATTTCTTAAATGAATGAGAGTATGTAAATTTTAATGTCAGTCATCTAAAGCCAACACTGGTCATGACATTTGATCTTAACTCTGTTATCCCTTGCATCTTTGATTTCATTCTGTGTATTTTTCTCCTGATTCTGCTATTTCATCTATTAGGTTTTATCAGTTCTACAGTACTTTTATTTTAACTCTTTTTTCCCCACTGTAAGAATTTCTTTTCTATTTGATTTGGTGTTATCAATTTACTGATCTTTCTGTTTCCTTTTTGTAAATGTTCACACTTGACTCATTAATAATCTCCTTTGTTAATGTTTTAGAAAAGTAAATTTTGTTCTGAGAACTATGATAACTACATCTCATAAATTTTGATATCTTTTCACTGATATTATTCCCTTTAACATAATTATTTTTTCTAATTGAATGTCCATTTGAGTCTGCATCTTAGTCTCATTTCCTTTGTTAATTATTATTTTCATTGTGCTAAGGTCTACAAAGTTGTTTTTCTGGTATTTTTGCCTCTCTACTTCTGTGTTATTCCTTTGTGACCTAAAATACAATTCTTGTAACATTTTAAAATATGTTTTTAATTCAATATTCCTGTTTAGAAACTAACAAAAAGTATTTACAAAATATTTTTCTAACAATCTATTCAGCCTTAAGCCTTACTTTTTAATGTTGAATTAGCTAGCTCTAGAAGAGGATTATTAATGTCTACTACAGTTATTGGGTATCTCTATGTCTGTTTCCTGTATGGTTAATTTTTCTTTTAAGAATTTTTTGCTGTATTATGTGATGCATAACACTGTCTCTAATACCCTCAACTTAATATGATTTCCCTCTATATTTCTTAAGACATAAATTTGTATATTTGTTTTATCTAAATCATAATTATAACTATTGATTATTTTGGAAGTTCCTGAAATACAATATATTTTGTTCTAGCCTCTCATTGAACCCTTATTTATATTTTCTTTATATTTTTAATGCTTCTGTTGAATGCAATAAGTTTTAGATTTTTGTTATTCTTATTAAATTTATATTTTCTTTCATTTACTTTTTTAAAAAAATCCTTCTCTTTTAAAACATCACTTAGTCCATCCAAACTAATCTGATCCTCAGATTATCCTGTAGAACTTCCCATAATGCCCTTCTTACCCTAAACACACACCAGATTATTCTGTCAATTACAAATTCCCTGGGGTTTTTTTTTCCTCTGTTGCTTTCTGTCTGTCCTCTTCTCTTCCCTTTTCTTTCCAAACAAAGCTAAGAGTATAGAATAAAAGCCTGCCTGTCTTACCCCTGTTCTCTCTCTTAGCTTGCACCATTTTTTAAAGTAGTTTTTTTTTTCTTTTCAAATGAACATTCATTTAATAATTCTATTCTTCACTCTTTTCCCCTTCAAGGATACTCTAGGGTCTAATAAGTCTGTCAATAAACATTCATCAAGTTCCTACTATGTTCCAGACACTGTGCTATGCACCAGAGATAAACAAGGAGGCCAAAGATAGTTTCTGCCCTCAAGTAGCTCAAAATCTAATGGGACATATAAGCAAAAAAATGTACAAACAAGCTCTATATGGGGGAAAAGAAAATAATAAAAGAAGGCACTAGAATTAAGAGGGTTTGGGAAAGACTTCCTGTACAAGATGGGGTTTTAGGTTGGACTTGAGGGAATCAAGGCAAGATAGCGACAATGGGGGGAGTATGCCAAGAATGAGGGATGTCCAGAGAAAAGGCCCAAAGTCAAGAGATGGAATGTCTTTCTCACTGAACAGCAAGGAGGTCAATGTCACTGGACCAAAGAATACTTGTTGAGGAGTAAAGTGTAATAAAACAAGATAAGGCTATGTTATGAAAGGTCTTGAACGTCAAGCAGAGAATTGTTTTTTTTAATCCTGGAAGCAATAGGAAACCCATTGGAGTTTATTGAGTAGGTGGTAGTAGTGACCTGATAAGACTTGTGCTTTAGGAAATCACTTTAGTGGCTTAAAAGAAGATGGATTAGAGCAGGGAGAAACTAATAAAATATTGCTTGATAGAGCCTACACTAGAATGTTGTCAGTGTCAGAAAAGAAGGCATATTGAAGAGACATTGCAAAAGTAAAATCAACAGGCCTTGGAATACAGTTATTCCTTCCACATTGTAGAGTTAGGGGTTCACTGCCCCCACAATCTGGAAAATCTGCATAAAATGTTTTGCCCCCCTTCCTATCAGAGAAGTCTGAATTTTTTCTTTTTTATAGGGTATTTACAGTACCTTATTGTAAAATTTGGGTTAAGGACTTGGTCCTAGGCTCTGTGTTATCTGCTGAATCTGCAAAACTTTCCCCAAATTCCCATTTAATTTCTTATGCCAACCCATGATATGTCAAAATTGTGATGAGGAAAGTCATAATAGGGAAGGGTTAACTGTACTATAAAGGGAAAAGTGAAGAGACCCCTGGACAGAATCTTGTCATACCTCTACCAGTATAAAGTGTGATCTGAATGAGGATCTGTTTTAACAACCCAGCTAGCAGCTTCTGTGGGGGTGTAAGATGCACCCAGGACGCTGCCGGGACACTGGAAAAGCACAGGTTCTTTTTATCTGCTTAAACAAGGAAAGCACGGTGAAGGGGTTGACCAGTTTACTTTAATCCAGCATTCAGTTACCATACAGACAACATTCATTTAGTTCAGGGGAGCATACAGACAAGCATCAAGAGACAGACCAAATACAGATTCATTGACTTACTTCAGGAGAAAAAATCAGCACCCTGAGGTTCAAAACATTCATTTAGTTCGGGGGAAAAAACAAACCAGCACCCCGAACCTCAAAACCAAAATACAAACAATTACAAATATCAACAGACAGACTCAATGCAATTCATAGTTACCAACATCTGGGCTTGGCCCGAGAGCAAGGGCTGGCCCAGAGTCACGCTTGCTTGCTGCTGCTCCCACACCAACCGGAAGAGGAAAGGAGAGAGCTTCAAGCTGTCCTCTCCCCTCTTATAGAGTTTTTGACATCATCAAGCACCGCCTGAATGACCAGGGCCGATTGGTTCTTGACTTGGCCCCTCCCCCTAGCGTAGACGTTAACACCTCCCCTCAGCCAGCCCCATGACTCATCACACAGGAAGTTTTCTGCTTCCTGACATGCTCTCTGGGCTTCCTGCCCCGGAAGAGCAAGCCACAGCATCCAGAGGCTCAATGAGGTAAGCTGAGTCATTCAAAGAAAACAAAGGCCATTCTGGTCACAGGATCCAGCAAAGGAAACTACGAAAAAGCACTCTGATAGGTAGAAGAAGAACCAGGAGAGATCAGTGTCACAAAACCTATAGGGAAATGAGTATCAATGAGAAGAGGGTAATCAATAGTGTTAAATACTGCAGAGAAGAAAAGAAGAATTAAGACTGAGAAAAGACTACTGGATTTGGTAACTAAGAGACCATTGGGAACTTTGGGGAGGGCAGTTTCAGTGGAATGATGAGATCAGAAGCCAGATTGTAAAGGATTAAGAGAGTAGAAAGAGAGAAAGTGAAGGCATGTATTGTAAATGGCCTTTTATTTTGGAGGGGAAAAGGGAAGGCAATTGAGGTAATGTGACTTGCCCAAGGTCACACAGCTAGTGTGTCAAGTGTCTGAGGCTGGATTTGACCTTAGGTCCTCCTGACTCCAGGGCCAGTGACCCCGTGTAAATGGCCTTTGCAAGGAGTTTAGTGACAAAGAACAGAAAGAAAAGATATAAGAAAATAGTAATTGCAAATGCTGGAATCAAGTGAGCATCTAAAATCTAATCTTCTAATTGTAAACTTTGTACTTTCTCAGTCTTATTTTAGCTTCTCTGTGACCTTTATGCCCAGTATAGGCAGTACACCATGACTATCACTACCTTATCCCTTGGGGCAATGTTTCTCTTAATGTTAGCCAAGACTACACTAGCTTTTTGTTGCTGTTGCCATTTACTCCATTCCTGTACTGTGTGCACATATACTAATGAATTTTTGGAGTATACATAATGTACCTAGGAGATAGGGCTAGAAATATGATCTTAATTTTTCCCTTTTTTCTATATAGGAATTTCTTTGTGGGGAATTATCTTCCTTATTCTCTTGTTCTTGCTTCTATTACTTTATCTGGTACCTTTCTCACGTTTTGACATGGTGGTGGTAGGCACTAGACCCAGAGGCAACCTCTCAATCTGCTATGTGGCTATATACACTTTCACTTTGTCTCTTGTCTCTTTGCCTGGATTCACATACAAGGTATGGAATGAATTACTTTTCAATTTCTTTAGAAATGCTTTAGCCAGGTCTTGAACTCATAAGAAGCCTTTAATAGAGATTTTTATATCTTGTTTTCCTAAAGCATTCGTATCTTACATGATAACAGAATATCTGAAACAAAATTTGAATAGCAGATTTAATATTGTTTTAAATTACTTCATCCTACCATTAGAATCTATTTTATTATCCAATCTTCAATTTTAAGAACAGAAGATTTATTGTTGCTGTTGTTTTTGTTACTATCTTCCTTGATGTCCTTGCATCATATCAATGCTTAGGACAGTACTGTACACAAAGTACTTATTCAATATGTACATATTTAACAAATGATTGGGCAAATGACTGAACAAATGGAAGTTTCAAAAAATTATATTTTCATTGAAATATTCCCGGAGGTAGGGGTAGCAATTAGAAGGAAAACATAACATGGACAGATAATGGGAGAGAAAGTGCCAGTGTCAGATCTTGGCATGCATGTCAGTGGAATCTTTGGGGTAGACCAGACCACAGATGGAGTTTTAAATTCTGATACACATAAAACCCTGTGAAAACCCTACCATGTTTCCCTCTTTCTGGAAGGATTATTGGGAAATTGGTGGAGTTGCCAGTGGTTTAGTGAATCTGTCAGTAAATTCCATCAGTGTAAAAGTGGCCTCAGTATTCAAGGGATTACACTTTTCACTTCGATCATGCCTTCATAATTTATAAGGTCACTTACAAAACCTAAAAGGACTAAATAAATTGTGGAGAAGATAGACTATCTCTCTCTTTTTTTAAAATAACACTTTTATTCTACAAAATTTATAAGGCAGCTGTAGGTGAAATAGTAGCCATCTTTTACAAATAAAGGCCTTGTCCTGTTCGACCTGACCCACGGGGCAAATCCCTCATATATAAAATGAGGACAGTATTTTCCACTACTGATAAATGCTCTCTCCTCCTGTGGTCAGATGAAAGTACTCCCAAACAGTCTGAGAAGGGTCATGGGTAAAGGGCATCTTATCAAGGATGAACCAACAAATTCAACAAACCAGGTCCAGAATATGGGTTGTCAGCATCAAGCCTGGTAGAAGAAAGGGTCTGGGTTGTGCAAAGAATTCTAAACAATTTATTATACTCAATAGGCACAGAATGCCTTTGAGTTTTTAAATTTGGCATCTCTATTGTTACACTGCTATGGGGATTTCTTCTTGAACTCAACAGCATAGAGTGACAAATAGAAGTGGTCAGGACCCTCAAGTGATCATTTCTCAGCAACAAGTGTGCTCATGATTTTTATTTCAGTTAAGCTCAAATGATTCACTGATTCATTGATCCATTCAAAATGGCCATCTTTTCAAAAAGGCTAGTTTTAATAGGTTAGATGTGAAAATGGAGCAATCTGACACAGAAGGGGAAGCAGCAAGAGTCAGAACTAAGCCTCTCAGCTTCCTTTCTTAAAGTAGAAGACATACTTATTAATTTCTTACATAAGAAGCTAAAACAAATACAAAGAAGAAGGGTCTTATTACCATTTGATTGGAATTTATGAATCTGAATTGATCTCAAAAAATCTATAGATGAGCTCATTATGGTTAATAGGGAGATGGAAGAACAACTTGACTCCTATTTTGATCTTCTTAGCATCATCAATAAATTACCAAACTGTAAAATATAGAACAAATGTAGTTAAGATGGAATTATAGATTTAAATGTTTAAATAAATATATATTAATTTTATATTTATTTTTTTGAAAAAAAAATTGGACTCTGTATATTCTCCCTTCTTCCAGCACTTTCCCAAGCATTGAGTAAGCAAGTGATATGATAATATATACCTGAAGTCATGCAAAATATAAGTCTATAATGGCCATGTTTGAATAAAAAACAAAAGCAAGAGACATAATGAAAAAAAGTGTGCTTCATTCTGCACTCAGAGTTCATCAATTTTCTCTCTCTGGAAGTAGATTCCATTTTTCATCATGGATCCAATGGAATTGTCTTAGATTGTGGTCTTGATCAGAGTAGCTAAAGCTTTCATAGCTGATCATTCTTAAAAATTTTGCTGTTATTGCACATAATATTCTACTGGTTCTGTACAATTCACTTTGCAACAGTACACATAAATCTATTCAGGTTTATCTGAAGTCTGCCTCCTCATCATTTCTTATAGCACATGATTATTCCATTACATTCACATGCATATTGAGCCATTCTTCAACTGATGGACATCCCCACAATCTCCAATGTTTTGCCCCCACAAAAAGAGCTGATATAAAGATTTTGTTACAAACAGGTCTTTTTCCTTTTTTATCTCTTTGGGATAAGGACTTAGTAGTGGTATTTCAGGATCAAATGATATATAGTTTTATCACCCTTTATGTATATTTCCAAATTGTTCTTCATCATGTTGAGACCAGTTCATGCCTCCACTAACAGAACATTAGTATTCCTATATTTCTGCATCCCCTCCAGAATTTGTCACTTTCCTTTTTTGTGATGTTAAACAATCTGATAAGTGTGAAGTGGTACCTCAGAGTTGTTCTAATGTCCATTATTCTATAATTATTAGTGATTTGAAACATTTTTACATGATTATTGAATAGCTTTGATTTCTTCTTCTGAAAACTGCCTGTTCATATCATTTGACCACTTGTCAATGGAGGAATGGCTCTTTTTTTTATAAATTTGGTTGAATTCCTGATATATTTGAGAAATGAGGCCTTTGTCAGAGAAAATCACTGCGAATTTTTCTCAATTGCTTGCTTTCCTTCTCATTTTGATTGCATTAGTTTTGTTTGTATAAAACATTTTCAATTTCCTATGATAAAAATAATCCATTTTACTTTCTGTGATCCTCTCTATCTCTAGGCTAGTTATAAACTCTTACCTTATCCACAGATCTGACAGGTGAATTTTTCCATGCTCCTTTAACTTATGTATGATATCATCCTTTATGTCTAAATCATTTACCCATTTTGACCCTATTTTGGGATACAGTGTCAGATGTTGGTCTGTGACAAATTTCTGCCAAACTGATCTCCAGTTATCCTGGAAATCTTGGTCAAATGGTGAGTTCTTGTCCCAAAATCTTGGATCTTTTGGTTTATTAAACAGTAGGTTACTATGGTTATTTTTTACTGCATATTGTGTCCCTAATCTATTCCACCAATCTATCACTGTTTTTTTAACAATTATTAAATTGTTTTT
Source organism: Trichosurus vulpecula (assembly GCF_011100635.1). Classification (NCBI taxonomy): domain Eukaryota; kingdom Metazoa; phylum Chordata; class Mammalia; order Diprotodontia; family Phalangeridae; genus Trichosurus; species Trichosurus vulpecula. Next base: position 414,525,459 of record NC_050573.1, on the reverse strand, counting down.
ATTTTTACTGCTTTGTGATATAGTTTGAAATCTGGTACTGCTAGACCACCATCTGCCACACTTTTTATCATTGATTCCCTTCATATTTCTGAACTTTTGTTCTGTAAGATGAATTTTATTATGTTTTTCTTGCTCTATACAATAAGTCCTTGGGAGTTTTACTGATATTACACTAAAAAAAGTAAATTAATTTAGATGGAATTATTTTTATTATATTGGCTTGGTCTACCAATAAGCAATTAATATTTCTCTCATTTTTTAGCTCTGTATTTGTGTGAAAATTGTTTTGTAGTAGTGTTCAGTTAGGCCTTGGGTTGTTCTTAGCAGACTGACTCTAGTATTCTATTCTCCTTACAGTTATTTAAGGGAATTTCTCTTTATAACTCTTCCTACTGGGTTTTGTTGGTGATACATGGAAATGCTGGTGATTACATGGGATTGTTTTATATCATGGAACTTTGCTGAAGTTGTTAATTGTTTCAATTATTTTTTATGTGATTTACTAGGGTTCTGTACTAAATATCATCATGTCATCTGCAAAGTGTGATAGCTTGGTTTCTTCATTGCCTACTTTATTCCTTCAATTTATTTATTCATTCATTCATTCATTTATTTGTTTATTTATTTGCTGTAGCTAGCACTTCTAATACTGTATTGAAAAAAACCAGTGGGGATGATAAACATTCTTGCTTCACTTCTGATATTATTTGGGAAGGTTGTAGATTCTCCCCATTACAGAAAAATCTTGGTTTTGGTTTAAGATAAAAACTACTTATCATTTTGAGAAAGGCTCCATTTATTCCTATGCATTCTAGTATTTTTAATAGGAATAGTTGTATTTTTTTTCAATAGTTTTGATATAATCTTAGGATTTAGTTATTTTTGTTATTGATGTGGTCAATTTAGGCTTATGGTTTTATTAATATTGAACCAGTCTTGCATTGCTGGTATATATATCCCACCTGTTCATAGTGTGTGATCTTTGTGATATATTGGCATTATCTCCTTGCTGGTATTTTATTTAAAATTTTTCCATCAGTATTAATTAGGAAAATTGGCCTATGTGTTTCTTTATCTGTTTTTGCTCTTCATAGTTTAGGTATCAAAACGATATTTATTGTCTTTGTAATCCCAGTGGTAGCATCAAGATAGCAGAGTAGAGAACTGAGCTTGCCTAATATTCCCTCCAAAAAAGTTTAAAATAATATTTCAAATCAAATTCAGGAGTGGTAGAGCAAACAAAATGTCAGAATAAGATATTTTTCCAGTCCAAGTCAACTGAGGAGAGATGTGTGACATGGAGTTAATAGTTGACCCAAAGCTCATGTGGATGAAGCACCAGTGAAAAGTTCAGGTGGTGGCAACAAAAGCATCAACAGCTTCAGGAGTTCTGAAGCCACAGACTGTAAGGGGACGTGGCAACTGGTCAGAAAAAGATTACAAAGGATCCCTTTGCTAGCACTGGATAAAGGACCAGATGTTGTTTGACAAATCTATAGACTATAGCCACTTCTGGGTCACAGTTCACTGGCAGAGAGTGGAAACCCTGAGGGTCAGTCATGTATTGTCAAAAGGAATCAGGAACCCTTACAATTAATATCCCTTCTGGTCATAAGGGATCAGGGACCCTGAGGAATAGTAGTGTTTCAGTCCCAAGGAAGCAAGGGCCCTGAGGAACACTATGAATTTCAATATTAAGGGATCAGGGGCCCTTCTTGGGTAAGGAGCAGAGTTCAGAATAGGAGAACAGTGACTCCTTACAAACCCCCAGAACTAGCTCTAAAAACAGTAGTGCAAAAAAGCCTGAAGCTTGAGATAGTGCCCCTTCTCTATCCCCATGCAAGCAACAGAACTTAACTTTAACATAAAGTTCAAAATCAAGAAATAGAGTGAAAAAATAAGCAAACAATAATAACAAAAGAACCAGACCATATAAAGCTGCTATGTGACAGGGAAGATCAAGACATAAACTCTGAAGACAATAAAGTCAAAATAGCTACAAGCAATGATTGAAAGGAAAAAAAGTGGGAATTGGACACAAGCCCAACAAGAATTCCTGGAAGAGCTAAAAATGATTTTTGAAAACAAGTAAGAGTGATACAGGAATAATTAGGCAAAGAAATGAAAGCAAAATAAGAAAATTATGAAAAGACAACAGCTTGATAAAAGAAGCCCAAAAATGGTGATGAAAATAACATCTGAAAAAACAGAATTGGACAGACGTAAAAAGAAGTACAAAATAAAAGAAAATAATTCCACAAAAACTAGAATTGTGCAAGCGGAAGCTATCGATTCCATAAGACATTAAGAAATAGGACAACAAAGTCAAAAGAATGAAAAAATAGAAGAAAATGTGAAATATCTCACAGGAAAAACTGATCTGAAAAAAAAATAGATTGAAGAGAGAAAATTTAAGAATTATTGGACTAATTAAAAGCCATGATGAAAGGAAGAGTCTTGATGTCATGTTCCAAGAAACTTTCTAGGAAAACTTGCCTGATATCCTAGAACTAAATGAAAAGATAGAAATTGAAAAAAAAATCACCATTCACTTCCTAAAAGAATTCCCAAAATGAAAATCCCCAGGCATATTACAGCCAAATTCTATAGCACATAGGTCAAAGAGAAAATATTTCAACAAGCCAAAAAGAAATCATTCAAAACTTTTGTTGCACAGACAGCATCATACCAGACTTGGCAGCTATTACATTGAAGTGGTGAAGAGCTTGGAATATGATATTCCAGAAGGTAAAGGAGCTAGGATTAAAACCAAGAATAAACTACTCAGCAAAATTTAGTATAATCTTTCAAGAGAAAAAAATATATATTTAATGAAATAGAGGACAAGCATTCCTGTTGAAAAGTCCAAAGCTGAATAGAAATGTTGACTTTCAAATACAAGACAAAAGAGAAGCATAAAAAGATAAACACAAAAGAGAAGTCATAAGTTACTCAATAAGATTAAACTGTCTACATTTCTGCATGAGAAGGTGATACATGTAACTTCTAAGAATTTTATCATTACTAAGCCAATTAGAAGACTCTACGTAGTCAGAGGGTATGGAAATGAGTCAATTTCATTGAAATGATGTAACAAAAATGGATAGGTGAGAAAGAGGTGTGTGCTGAAGAAGGGGAAGTGAGAAGAATGGGGAAAATTATTTCACATAAAAGAGGCACACCAGGAAGAGATTTTACAGCAGAGGAGGAAATGGTGTCAAGCTGGGCAATGCTTGAACCTCACTCACATCTAAATTTGTTCAAATGAAGAAGAAAAAGATATATAGATATAGATATATAGACATACATACATGCATACACATATATACATACATGTATACATATGTAAGTACACACATGCATATGTATACACACATACATCTATCATCAACTGGTAACAGAAATCTTTCATAACCAATAAAAAAGTAGGAGGGGAAAAGGATAAGCAAAAGGGGTGCTATAAAAAGGAGAGCAGATAAGAGCACAGTATTTAGAAACAAAACAGATAATTAGAGAGGGAGAAAAGGATGAAGAGAAGAAAATAGGATGAAGGGAAATGCACAACTCTCCCATAAAATGGAAGCAGAAAACAGAATGGGTTAGAAACCAGAATCCAATAATATGTTATTTACAAGAAAGACACCTGGAAAAAGAGACACATGGAGTTAAAATAAGGGTCTAAAGCAGAATCTATTATGCTTCCACCAAAGTCAAAAATGCAGGGATAGCAATCATGATCTCAAACAAAACAAAAGCAAAAATAAACCTAATTAAAAGTAATCACCTAGAAGTCCTTATCCTTGAAGAATTCTGTAGATTAAAAGTTAAATGTTACCTTGTATTTCATTTCTTAAATGTTTTTAAAGAAATTTTATCCTGTTGTGAAAATTACTTTGGCTTTGGAGATGGTGTGATTTAAAGCAACTTATGATCAATCAGGAGTTATATGAAATAATCTAGGGTTATTTGCAATTCTGTAGAAGTCTCATAAAATCTCTTTGCCTCAGTTTCCTTTAGAAAAATAACAAATAACTCAGAATAATGGAAAATCATAACTTTATAAGAAAATTGTGAAGATTACCAAAAAATTATCTGCTGTCCTAATATCTTGTTATCACCCACTTCATTCTTCAGGTCAATCAATGTTGCCTCCTAAGGATCTTCGAGGCATTTCATTATTTCCTATCTTTAGTGCCTGCCAATAATTCCCATACTGTATACACTGTATAGATGCAACATTAGCATTCTGTAGTCAGGACTTTACCTTATCATTTAATATGCAGGCTCCAAGAATGCTCAGGAGTGACTTTCTTATTCCAGAAGCAAGCACTTTAATCTGAAGAGATTATTTTTTCTTAAATTAGTAATGTCAAATTTCTGAAGAGACAAAAGATAGATTGCCACAATTGATTAATTGACAATATTGTATTTATTCCAGGTGTCATGGCTCAATTAGACACTTATACCATGGAAGTAACACTAGATCTTCCAAGATTGTGACAACAGATTGTAAACTCTGGTATGGATTAATGAAAAAAAGGAAGGAAGAAAGGAAGGAAGGAAGGAAGGAAAGAAGAGGGAAAGAAAGAAGGAAGGAAGGAAGAAAGGAAGAAAGAGGGAAGGAAGAAAGGGAAGGAGGAAGGGAGGGAGGAAGGGATGGACAGAGGGAGGAAGAAAGGAAGGAAGGAAGGAAGGGAGAAAAAGAGAGAGAAATAAAGAAAAGAAGAGAAAGGAGATAAAGGAAGAAAAAGAAAAGAAAGAAGGAAAGAAAAAGGAAAGAATGAAAAGAAAAAAGGAAAGGAAAAGAATATGAGCAACAGGTGAAATCCTATAATCCTAGAGGAAAGTAAATGCAGTTCCGGTTTTCAGCAAAAGGAAGATAGTGGAGTTTATAAAGTATAAACCGGAGAGATTAATCTCAATTCCTGAGAAAATTATAGAGCATGTAGGTAAACATGCAGAAAGGAGATTACAAAGAACTTCATAGTTTCTTCAAAAATAGGTCATATAAAATAAACCTCATTTCCCTACCCCACCAACTATTTTGTTAAACATGATTACTAGACTGATATATCTGAGGAATGTTGGAGTTACCAAATGAGATAATATTTATAAAGTATTTAGCATAGTCCCTGGCAGATAATACATTCTATAAAAATGTTTATTCCCTCCTACACTCCATAGAATACCTAGATTTTAGCAAAGCATTTAAATTACCTCTCACTGTTCTTGACAAGATGGAAAGATGTGTTTGATCAAAGGTGTCAAACTCCTGGCTCACAAAACTTCTGAGTGCTGTCCCTAACTACACTGAAAGGTAATTGGGATATTTCAAGGTCATACCAGCAACAATATAGCGAATGAAATATTTTCTCTAATCCCTACAATCTCTCAAACCTCTCCAAAACAGAAATTAGGCACCAAAGATAAAGCAATTTCAGCTATTTCCATAGTCTAGGTATACATAGAATCCAAAAATAAGGTTAAAAAAACCCTCAAAAACCATAATGCTCATTAACCCTGAATTAACTTAATGCCCCTCCCCCAGTTCCCTTGTGGCTACCAGAAGTAAAGCTGCATTACCAGACCCAAGGATAAGACACAGACTTACATCAAAACCCACTCCTCTGTCCTCCTTCCCTCTTTGCAGTACCATGAAGAGCCTGGCTCCAGGCTGTTGAAGTTGGATTGGACCTTGACAGCCAGCTTCAGGACAGACCTTCAGGATCAAAAGTTGTCCAGGGGCTACAACCAGGAAGTGCCTGGGTGACAAAGTAATGAACTGCCAGTACCAATCCAAAAAAATGAAGGACACAGCAAGTGGGATAAGTCACCAGAACAGGACACTGTGTATGTGGGGAGCATAAAAACATGAGACAAGATGCCTAGAGACAACCTAAGGATCATAAATCTCCCAGAAAAACATGATAGGATAAAAAAAAATTGTCCATTCATAGTTTTCAAAAAGGACCAATAACATCACAAGGTGATGTCTTGACTTGATAGTGAATTGGACTTAAGTGAGGCAGAGTTGCACAAGACTGTCAGCTTTCTTTCCAGAGCCATTGAAGCCCTGTGGCAAGACAAAAGTCAGGACAGCTGGTGGAGGCCTGAGAAGCAGTAGATGATCTTGGTATCTTTGATGTCTGAACAAATTCTAAGCATTCCACAGCACCTGCTTCAGCCACCCTCATGGCTGTTGAGCCAAATTGTTGTCATATACTTCTTCTAATGGGGGAATCTTCACATACTTGGGGTACACATCCCACTAACTCACTGGCAGGTTTGAAGCCTATTGGTTACCCTCAATGTGGTTTAGCCCATCTGTTGAGATGGTTTTACTGGCATGTGGCTGCTGTATATGCTACAGTTTCTTGGAGCCACAAGTGAAAGCTGGCTGACAGGCAGACAGCAAAGGTGGATGAGCAGTCTGAAAAGGGCTTGGCAAGTTCTCACAGGGAGGACAAAAAAAGCTTAACACCATGATGAAAAAAATAATAGAAGAGACCTGTCCAGAACATCTGAACATAGGAAATTGAAAATCAATTGAAAGAATTCAGAATTCATCTCCAGAAAATATCTTAAGCTACAAACTCCAAGATACAGAATGGTTAAATTTAACAATTCAATTCAGAAACAAGTTCTGCAAGCTATCAGGAAAAAGTCTTTAAAATGCAAAGGAAAGGACATTTGAATAATGTAAGACTATTCTGCACTCACTTGAAAAAGGAGGAAGGTGTGGAATAATGTGTTCCAAAGAGTAAAGTAGTTAGGAATACAGCCTGGTTGACATATCCTGAAATCTGAGTTTAACCATACAGAAAAAAGATAGACATTCAGTAATAATGATAAAGAAAGAATTCAAAATTCTTTTAGAATGAAAACTAAACCTGAAGAGATTAATTGCATCTTCAACACCCCAAACAACAGAAATGTGGGAGGAGCAAAGAATGAATAAATGCAGACAGCACGGATAGCAACAGCAATAGAGTAACAAAGAAAGACCAGTGAGATTTTTTTTCCTAAATGTACACAAAGAGATAGAGGTGCAGGTGGAAATCTGGCAGAGGTAACAGTGAAGAGACAGACCGAGACAATTATGGGGAGAACCTGGCAATACCCTGCCTATAGGTTAATTAATTAATTAGGTCAATCAATCCTTTTGTGGGTCTACATTACAATATGAGAGGGTATATGAAATGGTGAGGAGGAGCATGAAGATAGAGGGTATTTTGGGTTGTACTGTTGCCAAATCAAAGACTACCAATGAGTTTAAGGTGACTTCTGTGTTCTCAGGAAGAGATCTGACAGGGGTGTGGGTGACAAGGAGGGAGAAAAGATTGAAAATGGGGGAAAAGGAAGAAAACTCTACTTTGAAAATAGGATGGGGTTGTACTGATGCATGCTGTGGGTGAAAGAAGATGAGGACCTTACCTGGTTAAGGCCTAGGGGATTTGGTAATCAGAAAGTGTATGTTTCCCTGGGGGCAGGAGAGTCAAAACCTCAAGGGGCAGCTAGCACTGGGAGGATTAAGAGAGAATGCACACAGGGAGGAGATTTCCAGTTAAATGTGGAAAAATAAGTTCAATATCAGAGGGTATAGATAAATTGTGGGGGAAGGGACCTAGGATGGGATGGTGTTTTCTCTAACAGCTTCAATAATTGGTATTGTTCTGAGATTGAGACACAATGGAAAAGAGGAATCCTTGTAGTATGCCCTAAAAGGGGTAGCAGAAAGTGTCTATAGGGGAGAGACTAGAATGGATATGATGGAATGGATTAATTGTATGATGAATATAGAGAAAAGAGAAAGAGAAAGAGATTAATATAGTAGTTATAAAGCAGAGAATGAAGGTCTAGAGTAAACAGTAAGAGAAAATGGATAACGAAGGAAGTGAGAGAAATTCGTTTTGTAAAGCAGTGTAAAGCAAGCACCCTAGCACTTCCAGGATGGCCCACTAACACAGGTTCTTTGTTCTGCTTTTCTCAAAAGAAAGGCAATTTTTAAAGGAGTCAGCAATCTTGCTTTAATCAAAGATATATAAATCATTTAGCAGTTTAGGGGAAAGGACAGGACCCTGAACATGGAGAAAATATAAGCAGAGAAGGAGAAAATACAAGCAGAGAAATTAGCACAAAGATCAACAGACAGGGTTCCCACTGTCTGACTGAAGTCATACAACCCCCTACACACCATTGGATTGAGAGAGCACAGGCATCTGAGTAGTTGGAGGGCTCTGAACAAATGTCTACTTAGAGTCCTGTTCAGGGGATCATAAAGTCCTTCTCATAGCAAAACCTCAGAATATCTATCTATCTATCTATCTATCTATCTATCTATCTATCTATCTATCTATCTATAGTTCTCAGAGCTAGAAAGCATCACAATCCTCAAGAATCAGTGTGTAATTAGCTTAATACCAAAAGGTATGAAAGCCTTCCTACAACCAAGCCTCCCACTAAGCAAGCCTCCCCCTAAGCAAGCTCCTCCTTAGGGAAGTTCCTCCCCCAATGGGCTCTATGTGACTCAGGATGTATCACAGTTGTGATTGAATATATGTGGTCACGTAGGCCTATTAATGGACAGGGAAGATCTTCTTATTCCATTAACATTTCAAGGAGAACAAAAGTGAATTTTAAAAAGTTAATGAAGAAGACGAGCTGAAGGGTGAAGATTGGAAAAGGGAAACTACTTGATGAAATTAGAAGAATAAATAGAAAATGAAATATATAAACAGATAAAATTAGGCAAGGGGAAGTAATAAACAAGTGAATCCACAAAAAGCATTAATTGTTATTATGCTATCAGACAAAACAAAAACAAACTTTCAAAAATAAAAGTGGATTTTGCCTCTCAGGGTGTTATTTTCTCTATTTAGATTCTGAATCTCTGTGGCCATTTCACCAATCTTATTCTTTAGGGACTTGATTTCATCAGTGGATTTTTTTTCCATTTTTTCTTTTACCTCCCTAATTTGGTTGTTAAACTCCTCCTTTAGCTCTTCCAGCAATGCTTTTTGGGCTGGAGACCAGTTCACATTATCTTTTGAGGTATCTGATGGATCTATAGTGTCACTGCTGTCCTCTTCCAAATTGTCCTCGGTTATTTTGTGTTCTTCTTCATGCTGGTTTGCTTTTTCCTGGCTTTAGAACAAATTCTGCCTGTGGGGCTTAGGGCTCTCTGTCCCAGCTTTCTTATTCTGGGAATTGTGAGTCTAGAATTATAGCCTTCAGTTTCCTGAGGTATGGGGGAGGGGTCTGGCTTCCTGACTTCTCACTCCCTATGGGTGCTCTCCAGCACTGTTGCTTTTCAGCAATGGTCTCAGCTGTTTGTTGTTTGAGCTGATCTCTGGCACGTCCCCTGGGGGAGGAAGATTACGTCTGGGCTCCTGGTGTTGACCCCTGCCGACTCTGCCCCTCTGGGACTAATGAACTTCTACTATTTGACCACTGAAGCTCTGCTTCTTTCTCCCCTGTTCCAGTGTTCTTTTTTTTTCCCCCCCGAGGAATTCTCTGGGTGGGGAGGGGAGGGATTAGACCCGTTTACCTGGCCATTATGTCTCCCAGAAGTTCAAGTTCCGAGTTTCTGGGCTGCAAGCGTCAGGAGTGGGTATTTTCCCGGCTGGTGGCATTGCCCTGCCTCTCGTCGCTTCCACAAACTGCTGTCCTGTGTTGGGAGGCCTGGGGATCTCCGCTGGTTTCGGGTGCCCAGCTTTCTCCCAGCCTATCTCCCACGTGGATTTCCCGGGCGGCTGCTTCCTCTTTGGTCTGGAGCAGCTTTGCACTGAGCACTCTCTGAGCCTACAGATTCGTGCCTTCTGCCTTTCAGACTCTCCTGGCTTAGAAATTTGCCCCACGCAGACTGCTCACTGTTTCTGACTCTCTCAAAACTGCTCAAATTCACTTTTTTATTGGAACCTGACAGACCTTGTGAGAGAACTCCGGTAAGACGCTGCCTTCATGCGGCCATCTTGGCTCCGCCCCCCCATAAAAGTGGATAAATAAGGAAAATATATTGTCCTGAAAGGAACCATAAACACCAAGCCAATATCAGCAATAAACTTATACACTCTAAATACTTTATCCAAATTCATAAATGAAACATTACCTGACCTTCGGGAAGACATACACAAAAATTCAACATTGATAAGAGACTTTAAAATCCCTTTATCAGTTTTAAATTTTTGATAGAAAGATAAACCAATAGGAAGATGTGGAAGAGAATAAATTTCTGGAGAAACTAGAGTTAAAAACTTATAACAGTTTCTAAATGGGACAGCAAAATATTGTACAAATTCCTCTGTACCACATGGAAGTTTTACAAAAATTGACCATGTACTAAGGCACAAAGATATTGTAAATAAGAAGGCAGAAAGATTAAATACATTTTATAGACAATAATGAAACAAAAATAGAAATTATTTCTGGGATGACAACCAAAAGATACAGACTCAAACGGAGACTTAACTATGAAATCTTAAATAATGAGTGGGTCAAAGAAAAAAAACACAGAAGCAATTAATAGGTATATAAAAGAAAATAGTAATGATGAAACACCACACCAAAGTTTCTGAAATGCAGCTAAAGCAGTCCTCAGGGAGGAAATGATAGTCTTTCAGTCATACACTAACAAAACAGAAAAAGTGACAATTAATTAACTAAATCTGTATTTTTAAAAATCAGCAAATAAAGAAAACTAAAATAAGCACAGATGATTAAAAATAAAAGTATATCTAGGGAAATTAGAAAAACACATATAGGATTGATAAATGAAAGGGTGTGCTAAACTGAGTTCTCTTCCTCAAGTCTCCCCCACCCCCAATTTACCCTATACCCTTCACCAGATTAATCTTCTCTGAACAAAACTGTAACATACACTATACTTGCCATCTTCTTCACAACTCAAAAAAAATTGAATGGCTACCAACTACTTTTTAATTAAAGTGAAGGCTCCTCTCCTTAACAATCTGTAGTACAAAAAAAAAAATAAAGAACCTAAGAACCTAATCAAGAGAACATTGTTAACATGTTATCCCTGCTATTTGCTACGTGTCTGACCTTGGGCAAGTCACTTGATTTATCCAAGACTCAGTTTCCTCCTCTGTAAAATAAGGGACTAAATGACCTCTAAGTTTCCTTGTGATGCAGGGCCTACAATCCTACCATCTTATTACTAGATGACCTTTAAAGTCCCTGTGAGCCCTAAGTCTATGATCCCATGAGTATTATTTCCCTTTTAGTGTTGTTCCCATGTTTTAAGTTCAGTTTCCCTGAGGAACATTTGAGATGTTTACTGGCAATGCTGCGGCCACCCTACACAATCATATTCATTTAATGTTTAATGCTTCAAGAATAAAGCTAACTGGAAGCTAGATCTCTCAGATGCTAATGGTAGAAATTCGTGGTAACCTCATAGATTCAAATACTGAAGAGATTTTGTTTGAGAATTTTTATTATTAACTCATGAATTTTAAAATATTGGTGATAAACTATCATGACATTTAAAGAAGTTAAACACTTCTTTCTTTCCAAAGGAAAACTATGTGAAATGATTTATTAAATCTTGGTGTGGCCCCTTAAATTTCATGATCAACTGCTTCTCTGTGGTACTAAATGATTTGTATTAAAAAACACACATTTAGCACTCCCTACAAGGTCATATTTCCTCAAAATGGTGACCAAGATGCCCCTACCACATAAGGGCAGCTACAATCTTTTGCATGGAAGGCCTGGAGCTTTGAGCATGAGTGATATGCCATCAAGCAGCAATATCATTTTTTCAAGATTCGGTTTGGCTCTTTTAAATTGATGATGTTAGGATGAGACTATGAAAAATTGTACCTCTTTGTATTTCCTCTCATTGTACCATTACTTCTCTATGGAGATATGTGTTTGTGTGTATATATGTATGTATGTGTATGTATACATGTATATGTATGTATATATACGTATGTATTATGAGTTATATAGATATATGTATGTGTATGCTACACATATTTGTGTGTATATATGCATATAAATACTGGGCCTGCAGTCAGCTCCATTAGCCATGGTTCTTCTATTCTAATCACTGGTATACAGTAGACACATGACAACTCCAATCAAAAATTAAAGTCATGTGATTCTATAAAAGTTCTGAAAAGAGTTGAAGTCAAGGTCCAAGAATGTTTTGGGTCAGTAGGTCCCACAAGTAATATTCAGTTTTTAATGGTAGCTACATTTAAAAATGATCATAAAACATGACTTAGAGATAAGAGCTGCTCATTTATTTTAAGAGAAATAAAAGAACTGGAGAGAATTCTACTTTTCCCATAGAACTGTCTTTATTTATCTAGTCAGAGGTAGCCAGACAACAAGGATTTTACATAGACTAACTCAGCATAACAGAGTGCACATTTAAATAATTTCTATTCTACTTCCCCATGATTAATCTAACTTTTCTAATAGAAAAATAAGTTTTCATTTGAAACGCATTGGAAATGTTGTGGGCAAGAGAGATTCTGGTTGACCTAAGCTGTTGTCAGATAAATTCTCATATCAAAGACATCTTCGAAGACATAAAGTAAAAGTTTAAGATAATATACAATTGGGAACTGACCAAAAAAATAGCAGAATCACAAGCGATAGTAAGGTTATGTCCTTAGTAGCCAAATCTTAGAGAGGATTGACAATGCATGTGCAAGGCTGCTGACTGAGGTTTGAAATGGAGGGCAGGTTCCATTACCTTGGGGACACAAAGTGAGTTTTTCTGTCACAGATGAATTCTAATATAATAAGTACATTGCTAGGAATCATTTTTTTATGCCAAATGCAATAGCACCCCACAATCCATCTCTTTATCTCCCTGTCTGTCCGTCTGTCTGCCTGCCTCTCTGTGTCTGTCTGTCTGTCTGTCTGTCTGTCTCTCTCTCTCTCTCTCTCTCTCTCTCTCTCTCTCTCTCTCTCTCTGCTGCCCTGAAGAAACAGAGACTTCACACATTTTTTTTAAAAAAATGAGCTAATGTAATTGTGCTAAAAGAAATAAATCTCTGAAAGAAATTAGCATTCACTTCACTTCAATGGAATAAAACTGAATTCAATTTAATTAAACAAAAATTTATTGAATACATGTTATTTTCAAGGTTCTGAGGAGACAAAGACAAAAACCATGATTCCTATAGTCAAGAAGCTTACTTTCTACTGCAATAACAAGTGGACTTTTAATTAAACATATAGTAATTTGAGGACAGAGTATTAACCATATGGTAGGATGAGCCTGCCTATGGAAAGAGGCACCTGAGCTAATCCTAGAAGGAAGATAAGGATTCTCATAGGGAGAAAACAGTAGGGAATACATTCTAAGCACCTAGTGAATGCTAAGTTGTATTTCATTTTGGTGGGACTATAATGTAGGTGGAGAGTAATGTAAAATGTCTCCAAGCATAGAATGAAGCCAGATTGCAAAGACCCATCAGTCATTCAATTAAGCATTTACAAAGTACTTTCCATGTGCCAGGCACTGAGCGTGGTGCTAGGAATATGAGTAAAAAGAATGCTTTCAAGGGGCTTATATTCTATTAGGGAAGAGTTTCAAATGCCAAGCCAAGGGCTATAATTTTTTTCTACAGAAAGGGCTTTTATTTTAAAATTTGTGTATAGATTTCACAAGGTCTGTAAACTTGGATGGAGGAAAATTATATATTTAAATCAATATAATTGTTTTCTTTTATAATTCAATGCATTTCATTTTATTTATTAAGAAACACAATGCTGAGAATGTTTCCAACAGGCTGCCGAAGGTGTCTATGGCACAAAAAAGTTAAGAATATCCAAACCATACTATAAATTCCTTGAGGTTAGTTTCTCCTTTTTTATCCCATACAACAGGTTATTGTTGTTGTTGTTGTGTTTGTCCTTTGTTTTTAGAAGAGGACCATGACATCAGAGAAATAATGACATGACTTGCAGTTGACTTTGATTTGAGTGAGGGAGGGCTGTGCAAGGTCACCAGCCTCGCTTTCTCCTCCAGAGCCATCTGGGTCCAGTGGACAAATATTCACTAGGACAACTGGAGATGTCCCATGATGCAACAGGAGACCCTGGCCCTTGTAGGCTAAGGCCTTTTCAGGTTCTTGTTTTGAGTGAGGTGACATCCATTCAGTGAATAGGCCTCTTTAAGAAGTGAGTCAAGAGATGGCCCCTTTAATTTAAAGAGAAAAAAAATCAAACTGGGAGGAGAAGTCCCTCAGAGTTGCTGGCCAAAAGAGAAACAGTTACTTATTTACATTCATTCTGAGCCAGCAGGGCCCAAAACATAGCCACTGGTGCTTGGGCAGGGACCGATCTATGATCTCCAGAGTGAAATGTGTTTAAGGTTTTGGTCTTTGAGGAAAGAAAGAAAGAAAGAGAGGGGGAGAAAAGGAAGGAGAGGGGAGGAAAGGGACAGGGGAGGAGATGGGAGAGAAAGAAGAAGGGAGGGGAGATGATGAGGAGGGGAGGGAAAAGGAGGAAAAGGATCTAGCCAGTAAACCCCAAGTTATGGCCATAAAAATTTACCTTACTTTGAATATATGTAAGTTGAAGGGCTGGCTTGTCCCTATCTGCTCAGCACTGTGAAGCTCACAAAAGTTTCTTCTTCCCAGAATAACAAAAGAGCTGTGAAGAATTCAATATTTCAACTTTCACACATCAGCACCCGTCATAATAGTGCAGCCCAGCTTCCACAAGAGGGATAAAAGAACAAATGGAGGCAAAAAGAATTATTTGTTTGATGTACAGAATTATATAGTGGCCTTTTTAAAAGCTCTTTGACAATAAATACTACTCAGACTCAGCAGAGGGTAGGGTTCAGTGACACTCCCACCGCCCCACAAATACCACATAGTTTGGAAGAAATAGAATAGGCCTTCAGCCTCCTTGAATTCCCTGGAAGGCGATTTTGGCGAATAAGTATGTAAAGATTGGTTCAGAATAAGCAGCACCCAGTATGGTGGTAACTACATTTTCATTTTAGAGTGTGACAAGAAGAGAGCTGGAGGAAGTCTCTAGCATCCAAATACTGGATTCTAAATGGGAGACAATCTTACTTCAACTAAATCAATGAATCAGTGTGAACCTTCAAGCACAACTGGGAGATACCCTGGTGGAAAACTTTCATTGTGATGAGTTCTTTTATATAGAGATTTGGCCTGTACTGAAAAAAATGAGTTGTTCATACGTTCAAAAATGAAAATAACTATAGCAAAAAATTGCAATTGAGAAAAGAGAGAATGTAAGCTCTTTAAGGACAAGGAAGGTTTCCTTTTTTGGTGTGCCTTTGTATACCTAGTTCAGTTATCTTCTATAAAATGATTAAACTGAAGAGATTTCAGCAAATCAGATTGTTATTAATCTGAAAAGATTGGCATGAAAAAATTCCAAAGCAAAAATAGGTAACAGTTATTAATCTGGCCTTAATGTCTGAGAGGTCAGGTACGCTACATTTTACTTCTTTCTCAGGGTTCTCCAGTACTCCAGTAAGAGGGTTAGGGGTGTCCAGTCTCTGATATTGCCTGAAGATTCCACTAATTGTGTTTCCCCAATTTAGATGGTTTTCCAGATTCCCAGTTCCAATTAACTACTTAAAAGTCAGCTTTGCTTCTATAAAAATATTTACTTCAAGGGATAGCAAGAACAAACATTCAAATACTCTTCCCAACAACTAAGAGACATAATCCTACTTTTTACCACCTCTGTCTCTGGGGATTATTCTCACCAAGTTCTAAGTCCAAAGCCCCTCTGGCTTCTCAGGGTTTCCCTGCTGGGCTGGCAGCAATACCCAGTCTAGAATCCTGGCTCTGAAATTGCCATGGCCTGATTTCCTTGCTCCCAGAGCTTTTACTAGCTGAACCAGAACTGAAAAAGACAAACAAACAAGATTAAAACTCCCAGTCCTTTCTCAGGTCCGCAGGACCTAAGAGGTAAGAGAACAGAGGAATGGCCAACTTCTTTTCCCCTCAGCTTAAAACATTATGCCCATGCTGTGGGTGGAGAACTTCTCCCCTGGACTTCACAGCTAGAAAGAGAGAGCAAGATGATCTCAGTCTAACAGTTTCATAAATATATAGTCAGTCAATAAGTAATTATTAAGCATGTATTATATACCAGGCACTGTGTGAAGTGCTAGTAATTCATAAAAAAGTTTAGAGATAGTCCCTGCTCTTGAGGGGTTCACAATAATGTGAGGGAGACAACATATAAATAACTATGAAGAAGCAATCTATTTACAAGATAAATTGGAATTAAGAAAAGCTTTGTGTAGAAGGTAGGTTTTTAGTCGGAATTTGAAAGTATCCAGGGAAGCCAGCAAGCAGAAATAAGAAGGCAGGCCATTTTAGGCCTGGGGGACAGTCGGTGAAAATATCCAGAGATGGGATATAGAGTGTCTTTTCAAGGAACAGTGAGGAGGTCAGTGTCACTTCTTCATAGAGTATATGGAAGGGGAGGGTGGGGGGAGGCCAGATTTGAATGCCAAAAAGATTTCTGGAAGTGATACTGAGCCACTCAGTTTCATTGAGTAGGTAAGGTGAGACAGTCAAACCTGTGCTTCAGGAAGATCACTTTGAAAGCTGAATAGAGGATAAATTAGAATGGGGAGAGGTTTGTGTCAGAGAAGTCAACCAGTAATCTGTTGCAATAGTCCAAGCATGAAATGATGAGGGCCTGCACCAGGGTGGTGGCAATGTCAAACATGGGAAGGGAGTATATGTGAGAGATATGAAGGTAAAATTGACAATATATAAAAATGGCAAAATAAAATTGGCATCATATAAGGAGTGAGAGAGAAGGAAAAGTTGAGGATGACACTTAGGTTGCAAGCCTGTGGGATTGGGGGTATTGTGGTGTCATCTACAATTATAGGAAAGCTTGAAACTAAAGTGGGTTGGAGGTGGGGCATGGAGAGATAATGAGTTCTGTTTTGGGTGTGTTGAGTTTAAGATATCTTTAGGACACCCACTTTAATATGTCCAATGGGCATCTAGAGATGCAAAGCCAGAAATCAGCAGAGAAGTTTAGATTGGATAAGTAGATTTCAAAATTATCAAAACAGAAATGGTAATTGAATCCATGAGAGCTGAGGAGATCATCGAGCAAAGTAGTACAGAAGGAGATGAGAAGAGGCCCCAGGATAGTCTTTTGAGATACTTATAGTTGGCAGGTGTGACTTAGATGAGACTACAGGAAAAGAGACTTAAGAAGGCTTGGTTAGATAGGGAGGAAGAGAACCAGGAGAGTGTGGCATCTCAAACACCAACAGAGAATAGAGTTATCAGGGAGAAAAAGAGTGATCAACTATGCCAAAGACTGCGGTGAAGTCAAGAGGAATGAAAATGGAAAAGACCAAGAGAGATCATCAGCAACTTCGGAGAAAATAGATTTGGTTTAATGATGAGGCTGAAAACTAGGCTCTGGAGTGTGTTTTGTTTTGTTTTGTTTTGTTTTTGAGGGAAGAGAGGACTTGAAGTCATCTATTGTAGATGACTTTTTTCCAGGGGTTCTTGCCACAAAAGACAAGACAGATTATGGTATTATAGTAAGGACAGATGGAGCAAGTGAAGCTTTTTTTGAGAACGAAGAAGATATAGTCATGTTTACAAGCTATAGGGAAGCAGCCGTAAATAGAGAGAGATTGAAGGTAAGTGTGAGCGTGGAGATGATAGACGTGACAATCTATTGAAGAAGATGAGATGGAATGGGATAACTTGTGAAAGTAGAGGGTTTTGCTTTGGTAAAGAGAAGGGCTACCTTTTCATGTGAGACAGAGATGAAGAAGGAGATACTAGCAGAAGGCATCTGGTAATACGGGATAAAGAAGAAATAAAAGGGAGCGCTTATGAATGGTGTCCATTTTTTTTTCAGTAAAATATGAGCCAGGTTCCACAGCTGAGAGGGTGCACCATCAAATGTCTGAAGAGGCATATAAAGGTTGGGAAAAGATGCTACAGTGAATGGAATATTGGGTAAAGGAATTTCAACAGTCCAATTAATGTTATGTAACATAAAATTTAAGTGGATGTACCCAGTCAGCACAATTTCATGATTCTCTTCACCTTCTTTCAGCAGTATATAGCTAGGAATGAAGAGGATGATTAGTGTAATTCAAGACTGAGCCTGGGCAGGGCAAGGTCTGTGATGTGTTAAAGGAGGAACGGACTAAGAAAAGTGGAGTCTAGAACAGAACTGGTTCAGCAAGGGTTAAAGATGGGAAAAGAAGGAAAACATAACTAGTGCAGGGCTCATGATCAGGGAATGAACTGAACAATTGAGAGATTTAAGGACACAGGGTAGACAAAGAACAGGTTTGGGGGGCGTAAAGACTCAAGGAGATGTGGAATAACAATAGATTGTAATTAGATAAGGGAAACTCAGAGCCATGAATACAACAGTGGTACATTTGTGGATGATGATGAAATTAAGAGTATAATCACATTAGTATATGGCTGAAATGGGTTATAAAGTAGGTCATGAGAAAAGGGTAAACTGAGGAACTGAGAGGTTACGTTGCAAGAGAGAATACCTACCAGAGTTCTGATTGGATTGTAGATACTGACTGAGTGACTCTCAAAGGAAAGTAGGTTGTTGAGTTTTGGTGGGGGTGGAGGAGTGGAGAATCTGGAAGTGGTCAAGGTGACCAAGGAGGATTCCAATTTCTTCAAGTCAAGGGAAACACAGGGAATGGGTATAAGTGCAGCCAATGAGGAAAAGGGTGGTCGAAGAGATTGTGTCATTAGGAGGAGCTAGGCCTCAGTGAAAGACAAAAAAGAAAAGGAGTGAGAAAGAAAATATTCACAATGAAAGAAAATTTCTTGACATTCCAGAGAGCACAGTGGAAAGGGAGGGTAGCTTTGCATAAGACTCAAAGTATCCCAGATGAAGGAAAAATCTGCGCTAGGTTGTCTTGTTGTTGTTGTTGCTTATTTGTTTGCTTTAAAGGAACTTAAGGAGGAAAAAAAAAAACTTCTCATAATCAACTATGATAACTGTGATGAAACTCTTCATTGTGTCTATTCAAAATCCTTAGAATTTGAGCCTGTCTCCTTATTCTATATTCAATGGATGGCAAGAAAAGCCTGTCTACCCTCTTCCATGTATAAGAGTCCTATTAATGTGCTAGGACATTTCTGGCATTCCTCAAACTTCCTTTCTCCTGTGTGGTTAAATGAAATCCAACATAATTCACAGTTCTCATTCCTACCTATGACTTCATGACTTTCTAATTGATTAACTTTTATGATTTCAATGGCCTTGCCCAGTTGTGAACGCCATCAAAAATTCAAAACTGAATTGTCCTTGAATAAGTGTGTTGTGTAAGAAAAATAAAAATGAGGAAATGATTTTTAAAAGAATTGGTGTAACTTACAAAATTACTTCCACAAAATTACAATTTAGAAAAATAAATTTCATCAAATGTATGAAATTTCCTAATGGCCTGGGCCTTGATGAAGCCATAGCACTCCAAGGAAAGATTTGATCAGCACAGACTACATTAATGATGGAATTACCTGAGATCTCCCACATTTTATACTGTTGCTAATGCACTTCAACACTATGCTTACATTGAAAATAAACCAAAACGACAACACTAGGCTATTGATAGGAAACAAAGTTGTGTTTCCTTTTCCCATCAGCCTTTTGGTTTTCATGGAATACAAAGCAAAGCACAATAAATAATGCTGGATCCAAAACATAATTCAGACAACTTTGAAATCCTTTGTGCTGCTATTTTTCCATTAAGACTTTTAGCTTCTGATTTTAAAATCAAGCATAGTAAATGCCGCAGCATCAATTGTATATGCAAATTTCACACATTTTCATACTGTGTGGAATAACTACATATGCAAACAGGTAATTTGCCAGTTAATGAGTCATTTGCACGTGCAACCCTACAATTTAAACATACAGATGCCATTTGGTACATGCAAATATGGGACTTTGCATTTTGTGTATACTATTTGGCATTACTCATGTTTTTAAAAAATAGTAACCCTTAGGATGAGATTGATTTTCTTCCTCCTTACCCCCCCTCCTTAAATGTTAATTTTTCTAGATACATTAGGATAGAGAAAGATCTCAGGCTGAAGAGCTGTAAAAAAAAAAAAAAATTGAAGAAAATAGCATGGTTAGTCAGTGCAATCTTGAAGAAAACTGAATCTGAACCTTTATAACCACACTCGATAGGCTGTACCATATATATTTATGTGATGCCTATATATGCTTGATTAGAAATATAAAATCATGATGTGGCTGACTCAGTATTTATCATCTTAACACTCCTCAACTTGAAATAACACAAAAGCTTTTTTCTTCCAAAGACCAATATTTAAAGGGTGTTGATTTATGTAAATCAATAATTTATCAACTTGTTCTCTTTCTTTGCTGCCAGCCAGATGCTTCTAGCCCTGCACTGCCAGACAATGTCAGCTGCAAAGTATAATGGCCTCTGCTTCACGTAGAAATAAGAACATAAATATTTTAAAAATCCTGCTACAGGAAGTAAGGAGAGTTGGGATTGGTGGGGGGTGGGGGGGTGGGATTTTACTGGTTTACTGTGAGAGCAGAGCGGGTCTACATATTTTATGGGTTAGTTTTATCAGAAGTGGAGGCAGGGACGTCTCAGCCTGATTTTTATCTTCTAACAAGGCTGACAGACCAAAGTCTTTTCATAGCAATTTGTTGAAGACATCTGGTGAAGCTTTCTAGGGGATGAACACACAGCAGAGTGTTCCTCTGGTATCAGTTGGCATGGCAACCAGTAAAAGACTATTCAACATCAGTAGGTTTCAAAAAGGTTGAGGCCTAGTTGAAAATCCATTTGGGCTCCTACCTGCAAAATTCTTTTGAAAATGCACTAAATCTTTTCTTAGGGATCTAGAGACTGAACCAATATGTACAACTGTGGCACCTCCAATCTTAAATAATTTTCAGTACCTGGGATTAATGATTCCAGTCACCAGAGGCATTACACAAGATAGAGTATTACTGGCATTGTGGTTAAAAGAATATTAGCAGAAATACAGTTATTGTTTTTCTCTGTGCCTTACTTGAAATAAACAAAAAGGCTATTATCAAATTTCTGTAATTTCTGAGTCATTAGGTTCTAATAAATGAAAATCTTCAAATTATTTTAAAGGACCAATCTATTTCTCTTTTAAAAAAAGAAACTTAATATTGAAATTAACTATCTCAGAAAATGCAGGCATCTGACAGTTTACTTAGTTAAAATTCTTTGTAAATAAGATAATATCTTAACAGGGGTCTTTTGGGATATATAGATACAGATATGGATAGACATAAATATAGATATATCCTCAAAATAAATTTTTATAATTTTGATTAGACTATCCTTAATTAAACAAAAAGGTTTACTCTTCAAAGCCAAATGTTTGTTGTAACACATATCAGAGTTAGGATCAAAGAACAAATGCATGTATACATACATATATGTACATGTGTGTATCACTTAAGAATAACTCTAAAATCCCCATTTTAAGTATGTAAGAGTAAAGAAATAAATCACCATGCATGCATGCCATTGTGACTATTCCTGCCAATAATTCAGAATTTAAGTGTGCCATTTGAAATATGCATTCTACTTTGGATAGAAGTCAAAGGCAATGATGTCACTTTATACAACTTTTAAATTTTATATCAATAGTTTAACATTGAATGGACCAAAACATACACACACAATTATTGTTTAGATAAGATAATAACAAAAATGATAATTTTTTCTGTTTAAGGGCAAATATGAAGCAGGGAGAAGTTTTTGATAGTTTCCTATTTTATCTAGTTATTTTTGATAATTAGATAGAAACTCATTTGTTTCCACCTCTTGGAGACTTGTAAATGCTTTCAATGTCTTTTAAATGTTGGCATTGTTATACAAAGAGCTGGCCTCTATTCTAGTTTCAATTCTGAATTATTTTCTCCTTTCTACTGTACATGAATGTTGTAATAGCTGATGAGGAAATATATGAAGCCTACTGAATTACCTTGAATAATGGTACTATATGCCTTAAGAGGGAGAAGGAAATGGCAAACCACTCCAGTATATTTGCCAGTAAATCCCCAAATGGGGTCACAAAGGGACAGATACAACTGAAATGACTGAATAACAACATTCCTTAAGAAAGATAAATAATAGTGTAATGAATTTTCATTTGCATATAATATTCTAAAAACAGTAGCCTGTGCCAAGTGGCCATTAGAAATGTTAGTTATATGGCTGTCAGACAAAGAGAATAAATAAGTATGAGTTTTTGTCCTGAATCAAAAACTTATTTATTGAATGACTTTGGCCAAATGCCTATTAATCTCTTTGGCTCATTTTCTTCCATATCTATAATGAGGATGGTAATATTGCCATTTGCCCCTCATGTTATTGCTGTTAGGATTACTAGAGGAAATTATATGAAATAACTTTGAAAAACATATATAAATTTACAAAAATAAAATATGTTTACAAGAAAGGATCTTATAATTATTTTAAGTTATTGGTTAATAATTTTCAACATATTGTGTCCTCATGGATGAAAATACAATCCATTTAATTTCAATAAATTTAACCAGTCATTTAGAAATTCATTATATACATTTTCCCAGTGAATGCAGAAGGGACAGCATTTTATCCTGAATCAAAAAGGGAAAGTCAGCAGTCTCCTTTGCCATCCTTCCATGATGCTCCAATTTATGGCAGAATAGATCAGAAAGTTGTGCTAACTGTCTGACACCATCTTCTTCTCTCTCTTAACTGGCAACATGGCAATTAAAAAAAGGAAGACATTCCACATAGATGCAGCATGTAGATAAAGGATTTAGACCTCATCCAGTATGTTGGTACTGAAGAATAATAGTTTTTGGAGTCTGAACAATTCAACAGTTTGACTAGGTAAGAGGGTTAGATTCAGCATGACACAGGGAAAGGACTGCTAGATTTTGAGTCAGAGGACCAGAGTTTACTACCTGTGTGCTGATGATAATTTACTTAACATCTCTGGAACCCTCTCCATTTCCACATATGTAAAATGTGAGCTTTTGGACTAGCTGACTTTTCAAGCCCTTTCCATATTTAAATCTATGATCCTATGTGCTCTGTGACTTCTTTAGTTCTTTCTCCAGAACTAAAATAACTACCGTATGCCACAACATCTTTCCATTTCCTGAGTTGGGCTTGTCAGGTAACCCAAAAAATTACCTTTAACAGAAACCAACCTGCACAACTATTAGGACATATGTATAACAGACTATCAGCACTGTCTACAGTAGCCTGATTCTGAGCCTCTTCCCTTTTTGTACTGACTATATAGGCTAATATTGGTAATAACACTGACAATGAGATTGAGAGCTAGAAAAAACCTTAAGAACTATGTATCCCCTCCCTTTTACAGATGAGAAAATTGAGGCCCAAAGAAGCAAAGTGACTGTCTTTCAAAAAATAATTATTTTTTAAATGAAGAGAAATATATTTTCTCTCCTCCCATCACTGATTCCACTGGGGGGGGGGGGAAGAGAAGAATAAACTCTTTGTAACAAATATTCGTAGTCTAGCAAAACAAATTCCTTCATTGACCTTGTTCAAAAAATATGACTTCCCTAGGGTTACACAGTTAGTTAAGTAATAGAGCCAATATTCAATTCCATGTCTTTATCTACTAAATCCAGGGCTTTTTTTTTCACCACATGACATTGGCTTAAAGGGAGCTGCAATTCATTTCCTCCTTCCTTTCCCCTTGTACCTTTGCTTGGGTGTTCAGTATAATATGCTCTCTCAAAGGATTTCTGCTAGGGTACTCTGCCTATATATGGAACTTGGAGAAGAGTTAGGAAGACAAAAGCTATGAGTCAATAGACAATGAAGAGAAACCTATAAATTTGATTCAAGGAGACTGGAATGAATTTTTTATTAGAACATATGTTGAACCTACCACCCCAGGGAACTAACAGTTGCACACACCCAGTAATGCACAAGGCCGTGCTGGGCTGGGCAGGGTGTGTTGTGTTTCTGCTTCTCTCAAGTTAGAAGAAGCTGCAAAGGCAGAGTGGCAGTTCTTAAGTAGCCCATTTTATGTTTCAGTGGTCCCCAGGAAGCTTAGAATACCCTAGTGCTTTCAATACTGCTATAGGCTTAAAAACTTCTACAATCATGGCGAATTTCATTATTCACCCTAGGCATCATTCTGTTACATCCTTGGCCTTTAGTTTCTCTTGCTTGTGCCCTTGGATAATAAAATGTTGATAATGATAATGACAGCTTCATCAAAATCCAAACCCCTGTCCACACCATGTTAGGAGAGTAAAGAGCAAAGTAGGGAATGTTAATCAAAGTACAGTTGGGACTTCATATTCCTTGAAACCATTACAGTAACTATGAAGGACCCATGGAACCTTGAAATGCTAGAAAATTAGGCTCTAGTGATACCACTGTTGACTTAGTGCACTGAACAGTCAGATTGGCATGTCCAAGAGCAGCAGAAGGCTGAAGGCTAGCTAGGTTTACTCCAAGTCATTGGAATGTTCCATTTGACATGGAGGCTAACAGGCACAAGATCTTCATTTCTGGTGGCATGAGATCTTCATTTCTGGTGGCATGAGAAGATCAGACACATCGGGGAGAAATGGACATATCGACATCCTATATGTTAATGCTTAAGTGTAGATGGTATTGACCACAAAGTGGACAAACCACAAAAAATGAATTGAATATAGAAATATATTCACTGAGCCCCAGTACTATATTACAATAAAATTCAAAGAAGATCTTACCACTTAAAACTATCATACCACATGCTGCTTTTTTGGGTCAATAGTACTCTCATGTCCAAGTCACACAACAGTCTATTGACAAGTAATGCATGGAAATCATGTAAAATGAATTCATTCCTAAGCCTAGATTAGACAAAATTAGAGATGAAAAATCAAGGAATTGACTTTTGAATCTCAAAAAAAAGGAAATCTGAGGGAGAAAAATTTGACAAATCTGAAATTATTGATAATCTTCACTTAACCCACATTAATTACACTTATGAATGAAACAGATTACATGAGCAATACTGATCTCAAGTGATTTTGAAAAGGGAAGGAAATTTTGAAAAGTGTCTTTTGAACTTTGACAGCACAAATCCAATGCACAGGCCAACAATAACAAAATAGAGTAATTCAATAAAGCTGAAATTTGCAAATAAATAAATTGAAAGATAAAGAAATAAAGACATCATTAACAAGCACTTCCTTCCACAGAATTTGACACAGAGCGGGAAAAAATTCAAGACCTACACAACTCAATATGTAATAGCTATTGCCATGGGGGAAATCCCATAGTAAGAAAAGTAGAGTACACTAAGTTGTATCCCTAAAAAAAACCCCTCCAAATTCCACTATAGAAGAAGCAACTTGAGAGATCTCCTGAAGATCTGAAAAAATGCACTGGAAGATTATATCAATATTTAATTGATACAGGCAGTAGACTAATGCTATTATTGCCCAATTAAAGGCAATAAAAAAGGAATATGCAGAAAAGAACTTGGTAAACCTCTGTATAAGAGAAATTTTAGTTTCTGTAAAATCAATTGAAACAAAAGTCAAAAAGTTAAGTGTGAAAACTGCTCAGCTCTAAGTACAAAATAAACCATTCCACAAAAAAATTTAAAAAATGTACTAAACAGATTTAAGAAGCCAAAAGAAAATAAAAAAAAAAGAATCCCCAGAGACGTATATGGAAAACTTCTGGTCATCTATAAGGTTGCAAGAAATCTAACACAATGAAAATGCAAAATGGGTCAAACAGGAAACAGCAATCTTGTACACAATTAATATAATGAAGGGTGGTACAATTATGTAAAAGGAGGTGATTAAGAATCTAGCTCCTTTGTGAAACTGAGAGTAGAATGTCTAGGTAAGATTAATTTTTCAGATTAGCACAAGAATTAGTGAAGCACTATACCAGCTTCTTCTTAGACCCAAGTTTGTTCCTACCTTTAATGAAAGGAATGGCATATCTGCAATGGAAGGAAAAGAATACTTAGCTATCCCTCTGCATACAGTACAATTACATGTGTATGTACTTTGGATTTAAGGCATGGTCCATAAAAAAGAAATCTAGCTTGAAAACCCCAGGATATCTTGCTAGGTTTCAGTGACCAAAATTTATATTCCTTTGGGCACACCACCACATAGGTAAGGGCATGATTCCCTATGTGAACAAATGGAGAGGTGGAAGAGGATGGAGAGAAGGAAAAGAAGGAAGGAAGGAAGGAAGGAAGGAAGGAAGGAAGGAAGGAAGGAAGGAAGGAAGTAAGGAAGGAAGGAAAATGCTAAATTGCCCAACTGGAATTGGCTAGTTGGGTCCCCAGTGGGGCAGCTACTACTACTCACAGGTTGTTGTTTATCCTTCATTCTTGAAAAGGACTATAACATCAACAGGAAGATGTGATGACTTGCAAGTCTACTTCTCACTGATTGGCCAAGTACAGACCCCAATTCAAGACTCACTTGGTCATTGTTCGGAGCCTGATGGCTCAGTGTGAGTAAAAGTACTAATGTTTCTGTTTTGGCCCAGAAACCCTGAGGGTCTTTCCCTCCCAGATTAATTTTATTTTACTTTTTGACTAGGTAAAAGAGTCTATTATTTGCCTTATTTCTACCTAGCCTTAATCACTGAATGGGCGTTGTCTCAGACAAACTGAGACCTGGGAAAGACTTTAGATTCTCTTACTGCATCTGGGACCATCTTGTCATCCTGATCTATGTACTGGCACTGGACCTAAATGTCTCAGGAGGAGAGAGTGAGGTTGGTGATTTTGCACAGCCCACTCTCACTTCATTCCAATTCATTTGCAAGTCATGACTTCTCCTTCCTGATGTCATGGTCCTCTTCCAGAATGAAGGACAAATAACAACATGTATACGCTTTACCCAAAGGAGTCACAATTTGTGCCACTATAAAAAGAGATAATAACAAACTTATAAACATCTAGAAGAAAACTATGTAGTCCTATGAATAGGAAAAGGTGGAGTAAAGCAATCATGGTCAGATAAAGAACATTCTGAAACAGAATCTCAATTATGTATCTAAAGCAATATTCTTATTTTTTTCAGATTTTCTATACTATTATCATAATATCTCTGCAAGTAGAATCACATCAACTGAGTTGAAATGAATGATTTACAAAGGAAATGACAAAAAAATCTGGGTAGCACTTTGAAAGGCAAGTTGCTTCTTGTGGTATAAAGATGCTTAGAAGGAATGTCACATTTCTTGGTATCCATCTCCAAGTATCATTGAACATAGCCACTTACTGTATCTGAGCATCAGTCATTGTTGAAATGAGAGGCTTGGACTAAATGCCATCTAAAATCTCTGGAAGGGGCTAGGAAATGGAGAGAAAATAACCTGCCAATTCATGTTGGCAACTTTCTTCAACCTATGGTCTTAGTGCCTAAAACACTGAGAGGTAAGGTGACAGTGTCACCAGGCATGTGTCAGAGGTAAGACTTGAACTCAGGTCTTTGAGTGCTATGATTAGTTCTCTATTAACTATATGATAATACTTCTTTATTCTATGGAAAAACAAAAGGAACTTTTTTGATGATGATAGTGGTAGGTATTGTTATTAATTGATAGGAAAAAACTCATTCAAACACTGAAAGAATGGGAGGAGTTCTGTGGTAATAATCAACTGATTCTTCATTAAGAATATTTTCAGCCTAATAATGACTTTGTCTATGGCCCCAGTGACAGATTATGTCTTCTATTCAAAGACCTGGCTACCTAGATCTGGAAAACACTTGTTGGTAAAAAGGTGATGAGTACTTTGGCCCCTGTTACCTATGAAACACCTAGAATTACAAAAATGTTATTAGAACATTGAAGCACCCTACTGTCTCTCAAGTGACTGGGGCAGAATGGCAGAAGGAGCAGAATTAGTTTTCTGACCACTGGTAAGTATTCATTTGATTACTGGACCTTCATATATGTGATCTTTCTCCAAGGAGTAATAAGTCATAATATTAGTGGAACTGAATTATTCTCATTAAAAGTGGAAACATGCCATGAAAAAATCTTTAGGTAAGTGGCATGAAGGTTCATCAAGTCTCTGAGAAGAACATATAGGAGTTGGTGGAGATGGTTTTTACCAAGTGTGAAAAGGCAACAAAGCATATCATTTGTTGGATACTTTGACCAATATTCCCAGAAATACCTAAGGTGAGTGAAATACATCTAAGCCAGATCATCCTCAAAGTGCATATAGAATAGATTGAAAGGCAAAAACAAATAGTTAAGAAATCAAACATATTTTAAAGTGCATTATAACAATAAAATCCCATTATCAATGCCAGTGGGATCACCATATTGGGATATCTTAGTATCCTGTGAGCTATATGAGATTATAGAAATGATGATTAAGAATAGGAAGTTTGAAAGAATAAATAGACTTGTCAAAAAAGTTACAGAAGAAAAAAATAAAATAAGTTATAGAAAAAATCTGTGTTGGAGCTCACAATTGTACAGGTATTTATACTTCAATATATCTCAGAGAAGAAAATTCAAAAAGAATGTAATAAATCACACATTTACTACAAAGAAAAGGATGGAGAAGGTAGCATCAGCTACTACCTCTTATATGCTTTTTCATATCTATACAGTCTTCATAAGAATAATCTATGCGGGTATCAAAGGTACACTTGATGAATATATCGCAAGGGAATGGAAAAGCTTTCACTGACAATTTTCTTCATGGAACACATCTTTACTCTTACAAAAATGACTGAAAGCCATAGAGAATAGGTGATTCCTGTTTTTTGACTATGAAAAAAAGGAATTGACTTGGTAGATCACAGTGCAATCTATCCTCCAACAAGGTGTTGACCACTCTTATGTCAATATTTTACAAGGCTTTTTGATTCGTTCTGTACAACAAAGAGAATTTTATTAATCACGTGAATATCAATATCAAGAAACATATAAAACAAGGGGCATATGTCAAATCAATAAGTATTTATTAAGTACCTACTATGTGTCCAGTACTGTGATAAACACCAAGGATATGATGGAAGGCAGAAACAGTCAATAGTCTCAAGGAGTTCAGACTAATGGTCTCTAAAGATACTTACTACTGTCATGGATTATAGGCTGTGGAATGTATGAATAAAAGAGATGTTCTCTAGATAGTTTTGGGAGGTTTTCAGATGGCCCTGCTCGTGGATGATGTTGTGCTGATTGCATGAAGCATGGGGACCTCCTCAAAGTAATCCATAGCCATGCAAAAACAGATTGGCCTGGTACTGCATATGAGGAAAAGAAATAATAAAAACTCGTTGCTAAGATTATGGCTTGCAGTTATAAGTCTTTCTACCATTACGCATATCATGGGTTGTTGCAACAATTTGGCTAGCAGCTGATTTGGGGGTGAAAAACCAACACAAGCCCAACAACAAGAACACTGTAATTCCAGGTTCTTTTCATCTGCTTTACCAAGGAAAGCAACATTAAGGGGTTAACAATCTTACTTTAATCCAACATACAAATATCATTCACTCAGCTCAGTGTGAAAAGCAGCATCCTGAGCTTCAGAGCAAATACAAACAGAACAAATAAATACCAATCAACAGACAGATTTCTGTCTGACAAAATGACAATATACAGTTACCAGAGAAGAACCAACATCAAAGCCAAGGAGCTAATAACAACGGCTGGCCTAGAGTCATGCACTACCCCTGCTGCAGCTCAGAGCTCCAAAAGAGAAAGTTAGCCTCTACACTTGTATATCCTGTTCAGGGCCAAAGGTGACTCACACATGTGACTCACCCATGTGACCTAAAATCATCACAAAAATGTGACTTAAATCCACATGTTGATGTCACAAACATGTCACCCAAACCCATGTAAACTAGGCTTTCCCTTGAGGCAAAGAGGTCATCAAGACTCCTAATTTAATCAAGGAAACAAAGGCCAAACTCTTCAAGGACACTTGGTTGAATAAGTGCTAAGAGCCCATCTTGATTACGAATACGTGGGTAGACAGTCCAGATGGACAATGATTTGGATGCAGAGTGGACTGCTTTACATTTACTAAATTGGATAGTATTTTCAATGATCCCTGAGTATTCCTGCTATAAAAAGCCTAACTTTATTTTTTAAACCAGTATCTTCCAAGGTTGGCAACCTGGCTGTGAGTCATAGATACCATGATACAATTAGAATCAATACTATAACTTAGGATCAAAGTTCTAGAATATGAAGAGCCTCGTGATGCCATCCAGTCCAACTGCCTTATTTTATGATTTGACACTGCTGTCCAGAGAAATTAATTGAGTTATCTCTGGTCCCACAGATAGTATCAGGGATGAAGTATGTTTTTTTTTTTTTTCTCCTTATATACAGCCTGAATTCACTTAATACAAATGTGAACATGTTGTATGTCTGGAGTAAGATGTAAAAGCAAGGGGCGGAGCCAAGATGGCGGCTGGTAAGCAGGGAATAGTGTGAGCTCCCTACGGAGACCCTCCAAAAATTTATAAAAAATGGCTCTGAACCAATTCTAGAATGGCAGAACCCACAGAACAGCAGAGGGAAGCAGGGCTCCAGCCCAGGACAGTCTGGATGGTCTCTGGGTGAGGTCTATCCCACACGGAGCTCGGAGCTGGGAGCTGGGAACAGAGTGGAGCAGAGCCCAGCCTGAGCGGCGTGGACGATCCAGACCAGAAGCCGGGCGGAGGGGGCCCGAGCACCCTGATTAAGTGAGCTGCGGCAGTTACGAGACATCTCAACCCACAAACACCAAAGACTGCAGAGAAGGTTAGTGGGAAAAGCTGCGGGAGTGGAAGGAGTTCGCGGTTCAGCTTCCAGCCCCGGGGGGGGGGGGGGGGGGGGGGGGGGAGCGGAGGTGGGGCAGCTACAGCTGTTGTTACTTCCGGCTCCAGGCCCACCTGGTGGGAGGAATTAAGTGGCGGATCAGAGCAGGGGTGCACAGCCTGCCGAAGATCTAAGCCCAGTTCGGGTTGGGGGTTCTTGGGGAAGGAGCAGTGCTGGTGTGGCAGAGCTGGCACCTCCCCTCCAAATGTGGAACATAGAACTCGTTAGTCTACAAGCAGTCATACCCCACTGAAAAACTCAAGGGTCAAGTTAGTTGGTTGGGAATATGGCCAGGCAGCGAAAACGCACCCAGATTCAGTCTCAGACTTTGCATTCTTTCTTTGCTGACAAAGAAGACCAAAACATACAGACAGAAGAAATTAATAAAGTCAAAGACCCTACAACAGAAACCTCCAAGAAAAACAGGAACTGGTCCCAGGCCATGGAAGAGCTCAAAAAGGAGTTGGAAAAGCAAGTTAGAGAAGTAGAGGAAAAATTGGGAAGAGAAATGAGAAGGATGCGAGAAAACCATGAAAAACAAGTCAATGAGTTGCTAAAGGAGACCCAAAAAAATACTGAAAAATACACTGAAGGAAACAACACCTTAAAAAACAGACTAACTCAAATGGCAAAAGAGCTCCAAAAAGCCAATGAGGAGAAGAATGCCTTGAAAGGCAGAATTAGCCAAATGGAAAAGGAGGTCCAAAAGACCACTGAAGAAAATACTACTTTAAAAACTAGATTGGAGCAAGTGGAAGCTAGTGACTTGGTGAGAAATCAGGATATTATAAAACAGAACCAAAGGAATGAAAAAATGGAAGAGGATGTGAAATATCTCCTTGGAAAAACCACTGACCTGGAAAATAGATCCAGGAGAGATAATTTAAAAATTATTGGACTACCTGAAAGCCATGATCAAAAAAAGAGCCTAGATACCATCTTTCAAGAAATTATCAAGGAGAACTGCCCTGATATTCTAGAGCCACAGGGCAAAATAGAAATTGAAAGAATCCATCAATCACCTCCTCAAATAGATCCCAAAAAGAAATCTCCTAGGAATATTGTTGCCAAATTCCAGAGCTCCCAGATCAAGGAGAAAATACTGCAAGCAGCCAGAAAGAAACAATTTGAGTATTGTGGAAACCCAATCAGAATAACCCAAGATCTGGCAGCTTCTACATTAAGAGATCGAAGGGCTTGGAATGCGATATTCCGGAGGTCAATGGAGCTAGGATTAAAACCTAGAATCACCTACCCAGCAAAACTGAGTATCATGTTCCAAGGCAAAATATGGACTTTCAATAAAATAGAGGACTTTCAAGCTTTCTCAGTGAAAAGACCAGAATTGAATAGAAAATTTGACTTTCAAACACAAGAATCAAGAGAAGCATGAAAAGGTAATCAAGAAACGGAAATTGCAAGGGACTTACTAAAGTTGAACTGTTTTGTTTACATTCCTACATGGAAAGATGATGTGTATGATTCATGAGACCTCAGTATTAGGGTAGTTGAAGGGAATATGCATATATATATGTTTATGTATATATATAAGTGAATGTGTATGTATGTATGTATCTATGTGTATATGTATGCATGTGTATGTATGTATATATATATATATGTGTGTGTTTATATATATATACACACATATATATATATGTAAAAGAGAGAGAGCAGACACAGGATGAGTTGAAGATGAAGGGAAGATATCTAAAAGAAATAAAATGAAATTAAGGGAGGAGAGAGCAACATACTGAGAGAGGGAGATAGGGAGAGATAGAATGGGGTGGATTATCTCGCATAAAGGTGGCAAGAGGAAGCAGTTCTGTGGGAGGAGGGGAGAGGGCAGGTGAGGGGTGAATGAGTAAACCTTGCTTTCATCAGATTTGGCCTGAGGAGGGAATACCATACATACTCAGTTGGGTATCTTACCCCACAGGAAAGAAGAGGGAGGAAGATAAAAAAAAAATAAAAGGGGGGGGGATGATGGAGGGGAGGGCAGATGGGGGTGGAGGTAATCAAAACAAACACTTTGGAAAGGGGACAGGGTCAAGGGAGAAAATTCAATAAAGCGGGATGGGTTGGGAAGGAGCAAAATGTAGTTAGCCTTTCACAACATGAGTATTGTGGAAGGGTTATACATAATAATACATGCGTGGCCTAGGTTGAAGTGCTCGACTTCTTAGGGAGGGTGGGTGGGAAGGGAAGAGGGGAGAGAATTTGGAACTCAAAGTTTTAAAAACAGATGTTCAAAAACAACAAAAAAAAGTTTTTGCATGCAACTAAAAAATAAGATACACAGGCAATGGGGCGTAGAAATTTATCTTGCCCTACAAGAAAGGAAGGGAAAAGAGGATGGGAGGGGAGTGGGATGATAGAGGGGAGGGCTAACTGGGGAACAGGGCAACCAGAATATATGCCATCTTGGAGTGGGGGGGAGGGTAGAAATGGGGAGAAAATTTGTAATTCAAACTGTTGTGAAAATCAATGCTGAAAACCAAATATGTTTAAATAAATAAATTTAAATAAAAAAAAAGATGTAAAAGCAAACTCCCTTAGGACAGGGATAAGGCACTCTGATGCTCTGTAACTACTGACAACCCAATGCCTGGCACAGTACCTAACTCTTAAATATTTGTTAACTGATTTATTTCTGAATGTTAAAATCTGCCTTTTCTTAAATACTATTCTGAAGTAGATACAATTGCTGGAGAAATAGATAGAGTACTGAGCCTGGTGTAAAGAAGACTTTAGTTCAAATCCAGCCTCAGATCCTTACTAGTTCTGTGATTCTAACCACAAAGACCAAAAGACACTTTTCAAAATTCCCTTCAGTGTCACAGAGAGACTTAGGTGTCACTGAGTACTTTAAACAAGCTTTATCAATGTGCTAAGTACCTTAAAATACAAACATTAATCATGTAAATCTTTAGAAGTTGTAGTAATATATAATTTATATTAATTGCTTGTGTAAACTAATATTGCAGTTTCCTATATTTACAAATTGATGGTAGTTAGTAAGCACACTCTAATCCTTGAGAACATTGAAGGACCAAGTGTTATCAGGGCATTGGCTAAAGGTGGGCAGACAGCTCTGGCTTGTAGAGCTCAGAGATTTTCAGTATCAGACTGATATTGCTTTCCTTTGTAGGTTGCCCCACTTACGCTACCCTTTTATCGTCATCACACATGGACCAAGCTATATGCTGCCATACCCCATATATATGGGTATGTTGCCACACTTTCCTCTTTAAGAGTCTAAAAGTCTGCTTATGACTGGAAGTGGTCATAGACAAGGTTTATCTCTTGCCCTTTTCTTACTCTATTGCCAATCATACCTCCCTTCTTTATTTAAAGATAAAAAAGAACAACAAAACTATCCAAAACAACATAAAAGAACAAGTGCCTTAATATTGCCCAGGGTTCCTTATAATGGACCTCATATAAGCAGCACACTCTAGTTCAGACCTTTCTTGTCTTAATATTCAATCCAAATTAACTCTAACCTTGGAATCAGAAAGATCTGGGTTTAAGTCCTGGCTGGGGGATGGGCAGAGAACAGACTAGCTTTTGACTCTGGGCAAGTCCGCAAGCTTCTCAGTGAGCCAGGCAACTCTCTAACAAAAAGTTTAGAAATTTGCACTAGAGAAACCCTGTAATTATTTTTTCCACCAGGAGTTCACTGAATCATTGAAATCAGAGTGTGTGTGTGTGGCGGGGGTGGTGGTGGGGTGGACATCATTCACTCTAGTCTTGGCTACTTGGATAATTATTCTGATAAAACTAATCTTCATTGATACATTTGTTTAGACCACTGTTGAGGGTTTGGGGATGAAGTCCAGGAACCCTAAGACTGGAGTTCCCAGATAAGGTAGTTGAGGAGGAGAACCCCTCAATGACCCAAGTACTGGAGATGGTTGGAGCTGTGTGTAATGAATTCACAGACTCAAGAATTCCCTAAGTCAAGATGGCAAAGATTTATTAAGCTTTTCAGTGGTCAAGAGTTCTTAGGGAACCTAAAACATTACAGGGGTGCAGGTAAAGTTTATACAGGATATTTTGGGGTAAAACATGTGCCAAATATGCTCATTAGTTGTTTTGGGGTGGGATTAGGGAGTGGTTAAGGGGTGGTCAATTCTTAAAGGAACATGTACTTTTTGTATCTACTGTGCAGGTATCTTCCCAGAGTTCACTGGGAAATAGCCCAAGGGGGCTGAACTATCACTAAGTCAACTAACAGTCAGGGCTGACTGGGAAATACCCAGACTGCTTCCATCAATGTCTTGTTAGACAAGATAAATGTAAGGGAGTATGCATATGTCTAGGTCTAGCACACATATGATAGGCCAGTGAGTAGTGAATATCTCTATGACCCAGTACACAGCCAGTTCAACACATACACAACTGGTCAAACTAACACATTCTATAGGTGCAGCTGGCTACTGTGTCAAGAGGTCAGATTAGTGTTTTGCTAGGGCACAGTGTCCTCTTCTGCTAGGGAGAAACTGCTGGGGACAGTGTTTTGAGGCTAGCAAGAGATGTGATTTTGGAACTGGGGTCCAAGCACAGGCACCCAAGCACCCCATCACTGCCAATATTTTAATGTCTTATTGCTTTCAAATAACAAATTTGGAACATTTCTGATCTTATCTTCCATATTCCACTCCGCAACCCCTACCCCTGTTTTATCCCTGCAGGGAACTCCCAGCAAGCAGAGATAACTCTTAATCTTAGTTGCCTGGTTACACCTAGAGTCTAAGTCACTTTTCTGGGGACATACAATATATATTGGAGGCAAGATTTGAACCTTGTTCTTCCTTCCTCCAAGGACAACACTCTGTTATCTGTGTCATAATGCCTATTGCACAAACTCAGCTCCAGAATGCTTTGCTCCACATATCAGTCTCTTAGAATGCAGTACTTCCTTCCAGGCTCAGCTTTCTCCATCCCTTCCCCTACCTCCCAGGTGCTAGAATCTTCCCTTCTAAAGTTACCTTCTAACTGCTCTGTATGTATCTTGTTATCAACCTATTTTTTTTCTTGTTGTCTCTCACTTAAGAATGAATAATCCTCCAGGACAGAGACTGTTTGTCTTTATTTGTGCTTGTCACAATGCTTGGCATTGTAGGGACTTAATAAATGCTTGTTGACTGGTTGTTTGATTCTGTTCTTTTGTACTTTGGTTCTCAACATTCTAACTCTTGGGATTGTCTTACCTTGCTGTGCACTTTAACTATCCGAATATTACCTGTCTTTCAAGACTTTACCTTATGTTTGCAGAGAGCCAACCACATTTCTGTCAGCCCATTTATGACCCCTCCATTCAAGGGAGAAGCACAAAGAGTGGTTCTTATTTTAGAAATAAATCATATAATGACTTTAGAACAATCATCCTTCATCAGAAAACTGTTTAATGGCTTCCAGTGCAGACAGTACTCCTTTATCCTCAAGGCTCATCTATCTTGTTCTATCACTCATACTAATGATCCTGTAGAAATTCCTCTATACAGCAGTTTTATCAGTCTGTTAATCAGGAAACAAATCTGCTATATGAGCAACAAAAACCAATAGCAACAACAACAAAACATGACTTGGGCAACCTGGATATTAATTGCATTGGTTTATATTGGTTTAATTTCCTAGTGCTTTTTTTGCTAAAAATTTCCAGTAACCACTGATGGCTGAACCTCAAATTAGAAAATAGAAAAAGAATCTTATGTTATAGGTGCATGACACATGAAAAAAGTATGATGAAAAACAGATGCACAAAATTGGCCTTTTTTGATATTTAAACAATAGTAGAAGGAAATGATTAGTTACTTTGTGTTAGGAAAAATGACAAAAAAAAAGAACGCAATTAGTTTCCTTCAGCAGACACCAACATAATGTGGTTTGAATTGAGAGGAAAGCTCTAGGTCAGTTCTCATATAATCTGCACTGATTCACCATTTCTATTGCTGACAGGAAATGTCATTGCTAGGAAATAAGCAGCAAGCTGCTGTCTCCGAAGCATCAGCACCTCCCGAGACAGATGAGGAAAAAGAAGACTCATGTATAAACAAAAATGACCTTCAGCCTTGTGTGTGAGCTTGTACGTGTTTTCCTGGAGTTTGTTTTTTCTTGGCTGGGAGGGCATTAAGGGGATAATGAGGAAAGGCTCTGAGCTCCTAAACACAAGAAAAAGACATTACAGGGACCAAAGTACTGGTCACATGGTAGGGACTCAGTACAAATTTGTGGAACTAATAGAACAAAGAGGAAAATGGGAAGAATTGCATATAGCTGGGGGAAATGTTGGGAAGACTTAAGAGAATTGCTCTGGAGTACAAAAAGTAAAACTAAAGCAACAATATGCACAATGTCCAAAATAATCTAAATAAAAAAAACACTAAAATAGCAGCAATCTGTTATCATAATGAACAGTCTTTTTTTTTTCCCAGAGGACTGATAATGAAGAATATTTTTTCTCCTCTTGGTAGATATATATACTGAACCAAATGTTCAGGAATGGAATGGTACATATAGGACAACTTGGCTTGTTTTGCTTAATGTTTTTGTTTGGTACAGTTAATTAATTTACTTAATGCAGAAGCATAAAAGCTATATCTAGAATCTTCTACATGTCAAATCTGTCTAGACTCTTTCCAAGTAGGTATGTCTGTTTTAAACGTTTATACTGTACTTAAGGAGTATTAGAAAGTGATAGTGATTTAAAATATAACCTCAGTCAAAAAAATTGAAAGTCAAAAGTGGGAAAAATAGAAATTGATGGGAGAGTGAATTTTTTTATTTTTCCTATGTGTTTCTTATCAGTAAAAATCCATATAAAATGTCTAATGGCATGTGCTTCCTTCATGTTCAGGAAGATAATAAAGAAACTTCTTTTCCAGGGCCAAGGAAGAAGAGAGTTGTTGACCAAAAGTAACAGATAGTGACAGTTGAGAAGGAAACTGTATGTAATAACTGATTAACTAAGGAGAACGTAAACAATTTATCAATACTTCACAAGGGTTTATCTGGCTCATTGAAGATACTGAGCACTGTGCTAATTACTAGGGATGGAAGGTTATACTTCCACTGCATCTTGAAAGAAGAGAAGGATTTTCTGCAGCAGAGGTGGGCACTCACATAAACAAACATTTTAGGTGCCTACTATGTGCCTGGCACTATGCTAAGTACTGGGCTACAAAAGAAGGTAGTACATAGTCCTTGTCCTCAAGGAGCTCACATTCTAATAGAGGGAGAACATTCTAGACATGAATGGCAGCCAGTGCAAAGGCATTGGAATTGGAGATGGGAGATGGTATGGTGTGTGTAAAGAAGAGACAGAAGGGCGATTGGACAAAATGGTAGAGTATAGGAAGAATAGTTATGTTCAGTGAGATTGGATAGATAGGTTAGGGTCATGTTGTGAAGGGTCCTAAAAGCCAAAACAGAAGCATTTATATTTCATCCTAAAGGAAAAGAGGAGGGAATTCATTGATACAAGGACTGATATGGTCAAATCTTCAAACCAGTTTGACAGCTGTATAGACGATGCACAAGTATGGAGAGACTTAAGGAAAGAAAACTAATTAGGAAGCCTCTGCAATAGCCTAGGCGAGAGATGATGAGGGCCTGATCATATGTTCTATGACTGCTTGTATGACTGTAGGCAAGTCACTTCAACTACCTGCCTGTTTTCTCATCTGAAAAATGATTTAGGAAACCAATATGGCTTCTAAGGTTTTCTTTGAGCTGTTTGTGATCTTATGATAAGATCCTCTGAATGACTGTATCTATAGGCCTTCCTTTATGGCTTCCACAACACACACTTAACTCATTGTCTCATCATCTTGAAATAAAGGGGATGAAGGGTATGTGA
Organism: Trichosurus vulpecula; assembly: GCF_011100635.1. Taxonomy (NCBI): domain Eukaryota; kingdom Metazoa; phylum Chordata; class Mammalia; order Diprotodontia; family Phalangeridae; genus Trichosurus; species Trichosurus vulpecula. The sequence goes on along the minus strand of NC_050573.1, from coordinate 414,486,727 downwards.
TGTCTAAGGTTCATTCCAACTGTAAGGTGCTTGATCTCCCCTTCTCTCCGATTATTGGAGTATGTGCATCCTGTGCATTTTTTAAGGTACACATTCAGTATATATTGAAATATGGTCAGTCTAGTTCATATATCTTACCTAGGGATTTCTGCTAGGAGAAAAGGGTTACTCAGTCCATTAGCTGATCTGAATTTATGATGATAAATCCCTTGATGTTCAGCTATGACAGGAATTACTCTGTTCTAATGAGTAATAAATGTGGATAAGTCATGTGTCCCTATGGATTACTTGGCCAGAAATCACATTTAGAAGATAGCTAATTGTCTAAAATTTATCCAAATTCAATACAAATTTTATTGCCACTAATTGCCTTTGCAGGTTTCACAGCATTAGAGATATTTAAATGTATTTGTCATAGCACTTCTGTGCATATGTAATGCATGAATATGGGAGTCATTGCCATTCTGCCTAAGCTGCTCTGCTATTTCTGGAATTCAGAACTGAATCATTATGACTTGAAATACAATTTGCCATTTTTGAGGCTATTAACAAATTACATTTTAAAATTCGGTTAATGTTTTTGTCATAAACTAGGTTTCTAATATAGTTGTTTTGTTTTCTTTTTGACATGCTTTAATTACCATATCAGTATTATAAACAAGGAATGCCATATTAGCAAAATACCTATTAGGCACATATCTATTTATATATCAACATTATTATATCGGTATTGTGCTGTATTTGAGGAAAGGGAGTTTAGAAGTGATTAAATTAGTGCCAAACCATAAAAGTTTATCTAGAATCTTTTATATGTCAGTTATATTTAGAATATTTTTGCATGTGGACTTTTGATTCTACTTCTCTAAATGTTGTGTATGTATTATACATGAGCATTGCATGAACATGCATGTATACATGTTAGGCAGAGGGATAGACATATAGACAAATAAATAAACAGGTAGATGGATAGACAGATAATAGATAAATGGTAGATACCTAAAACTTTCCTCTCTGGTCCTCCTTTTCTCTCTTTTCTCCTCAATAACATGTAAATACTTGAGGTCAAGGGCTCTCTTGATTTATCATCTGTAACTCCAACACTCAGAATAGTGTTGGCACCAGGTAAATGCTTAATAAATGCTTTTGTTATTCATTCAATTGTGCTTTATTTCTTCTCAAGGAATGCATTCTGTTTTAAAAAGGGTTAAAAAAGTTTTTAAGAAAAGGTTGGGATTCCCACCCCCCTAACTTTCAGTTAGAATGACTCTCCAAAGCTGGACCAAATTCAGTTATAAATTTGTCAAAATATCCTCATTTAGCTGGTGTTAAATGAAGACAAGCATCTGGATAAAAACACACACACATATGCACATGCATATACACATCTATGCATACATACAATGCACGAAACACACATGCACACATATGTGTTTGCAAAACACATGTGTATATGCATTGTGCATTTTTATGGTGTATATCTATGCATGTGTATGTATGCATTGTATACATACAAATATACACTATAGATATGTATATGTGTGTATATGTGTATACACACATACTCACATAGTGTGTATATATACACACATATACACACACACTTTCCCTGTAGGACAATTTTCTCTTTATGACATAGCCAAGGTGAAAAGTATTGGATATATATTTACAAACCTAAGCAAATATTAGTATTAATAGGAGATCTTAGAATTCCTGATTTCCGTTTTATTTCTCATATTAGACAATACAAGTACACTAAGACTTACTGCAAATTGCTTGTTTCATATATTTTCAGGAAGATTATTTCAGTTAAAATTTTATCTGCAATCCTTTTTTTAATATGAGGATTAGGCAAGATAACTTTTATGAGTATCAAACACAATGTAAGCTTTCAGAGATTAAAAAAATGTCAACTCTCAGTGTCAGATGAAAATTAAAGAACCATTTAAACTTTCTGAATCCTTTATTTCCTCATACATTACAAGATCCTCAAATAGAAACTGACTGACTAAAATGAGTAAATTATTTAGATACTACGACAGATTCCTGACCAAATTCACACAGACGCTTCCTTTGTCAGTGAAGATTGTTGTCCCTCTGGTTCTCATCTTGTGCGACTCTTGTCCATGACTTTCCATAAATCCTACATTTCTCATTTCCATTCTAACAAAATCTTGGGCTTTGCCTTAGATCCCTTAGTTCTCACAAGTGTGAGCTTTTAGCCTAACTTGCTGGAAACCAGGCCTCCATTTCACTTCTCCTTCACCTTATCCTCTTCTTCCTTTTTTCTGCGTTCCTTTACGTGATATTTCCTCACATTAAAATCTAAGCTCCTTGAGTGTAAGAACTGTTGCTTGTATTTATAAACCCAATACTTTGGAATAAATACCCCACCCATCCATACACACATCTATCCATCTATCTGTCTATCCATCTGCCTGTCTCTATAGACTTTATATCTATCATTCTGGAGACCATTCCCTGGCCCTTTTGACATTCTGTGAAGATTGATCCTGTCTTGTCTATCTCTCCTTATGTGATTGGGCTACCACATTTTCTATAACAGATGGTTTTATGTTATATATTACATGACTTAACGGTAATACAACATAAATTTGGTTTAATATTACATTTATAAGTTCTTTGTGGTTTGATAGTGTTGAATATATATTTGATAACCACCTATATTCATGCATCTCATGTCTGATTCTTAGTAGGCTTCTGGTTTCAGTATCACACCTGTCATTTAAAGTAATCACTTAGATCACCTTAACCTCTGGACATAATTACTCTATCATTTGGGGATACATAATATCTTGAAAACCTTTGGTGTAAAATGGTAATAAAAGTAGACATTTACAATGGAAATATGGGCATTATGGGTATTTTTTATCCCTACTTTAGAGATGTGGAAACTGAGGCTGAAAGAGAATGATTTAGCAATTTTCACAGATCTACTAAGTACCAGAAGTGATGTTTGAACCTTGAGTTCTCCTGATATCAGTTGCAGTTTTTTTCCACTGCATGATGCTGCCTTGATTTTCTTTATATTAAAAAAAAACTAGTCCATTTTTTTCTGCTTCATAAAATATTTTACACCAATGTGTAACATACAAGGAACCGGAAAAAATGTCCTTTAAAAATAAAAAAAAAACTCATAGACTAAGAAACTGAACCACAAGAGCCAAATGTGATTAAATATTTCATATAAATATTATTATATATTAAATATTTTAAAACTATTTTGATGCAGCAAACTTTGCCTTTGGGAAATTTCAAAGGTTTGTTTTGTTGTTATTATCCCAAACTTCTCCCTGAAATGCAGGCCCTTGGTTTTAATGCTCAATATTCTTCTAGTATATGGCTTTGAGTCATGGAATGCTTCAGTCTCTGAAGAAGTAAAAATGAATATCACTCAGAGGGCAATTGAAAAATAGTATGATCAGGTCATGTGATATATTAAATGCCAAAAATTATTAAGGAGAAACAGAGTAAAGGATGTTATCAAAGAAATGAAGGCCCATGGGATCTTTGCATCTGACTAGCAGCTGAAGCTCCTATATGTGTTGCCTCCCCCATTATTTTCCTTGAGAGCAGGGAGTGTCTTGCTCTGTATTTTATCTCTAGTGCTTGGCACAATGTTTCGCACATAATATGAATTTAAATGGTATTTCATTGATTTATTCATCCAATGTAAAATTGATAGAGAAGTTTAATTGGTCACAAAACAAGAGTGAGAGAAAAGCCTGGTAAGGCTGTGAATTTTATTCATGTCTTCATTATCTAGAAAGAGTGAAAATGTATACTGAAGAGACCTCTATATAGAAATTATACAGGATAGAGAAAAGTTACACAGGATGGACAGGTATTATGAATTGCAATCAGTATTGTTGTATATAATACACCTATCAATAAAATGATAGATCCATGGGATTATTGAAATAAGATGTAATCAATACTTGTCTTTGCAAGGAGTACATGAATCATGTTAGAGGAGGGAATGACCCAGAAGAAAATATATATGTACATTTTTAACGTTGAAATCATGTTCATAGTAAAAATTAAGAATGTAATGTGAAATATCTATTGTGTTATCCAAAAGATATATTCTTGTAGCCTGTAGTTAGCATTATATCTCATATTTATAATGGTAAGACAATTTATTAATAATTATGTACAAAGAAATAATTTCAAAGAAAATTTGCAGTTAAATGTGAACTTACTTATCTTCAGGATAACAAAACAATCAGTTAAAAAGTGAAAAATTCAGTCAAATCTCTAAGATTGGCATTCCACATAAAGATGTTACTTAATTCAGCTTTTTTAAAATGGAAAAAAGTGGTAAATTTAATCACATGAATTTGCATGTATAAGTAAAATCAAAAGAAATAGAGTAATAATGCAGCATCTAGTGAAAAGAACCTTGAACTTTTAGTGGAGACGACAAGCTAAAAATCCTGGCACTAACATTTACCGTGCAATACATTGCATAGAGGAAACACTTTTAAGTTTAATCCATATTATTAAAATTTTCTCCATCACTTTTTAAAGTCTAGACAATCAATAGCAAGAAAGAAAACAAGCTTTGATCAGTACCATTTGTTGTGAGGTGTAAATGCTCATACTAAAACTTTAACAATTGGATCTGAGCTGCTACAAGTTAGTTCCAGAACTCCCCTGGTAAAGGGTATTAGGCTCAGATTCAGGATTTCTGAGTTTTAGTACTATTTCATATTAAAAGAATTCTATGATCTTACGAAAGTCATTTCCATATTCTAGGCCTTCATTTGTTCATCAGGAAACTCAAGAGGTACGTGACTTCTTAAAGACTATTCTAGCTCTAAGAAGTTAAATTTCCTTTGTACATGATCAGTAGCATATTAATTACCACAGTTTGTATTCTATTATAATTTACACTCTGTGAGAAAAAAAGAAGATATCCAGTCCTTCACTTTTATAGCCTATAACGTTTGCATATGTAGTCATCATCATCGTCTTGTCTTGATCAACACAAGAACAATGGGATACCAGTAGATTACAAGACTCCTCTATCTACCTCCTGGATTCCTGTGCCTTCTTGCTCCATAATTTAAAATGTTTCATTCATCTTAATTTTTTTTGTTTTATTTAATGCTTTTAGTTTTTTGAATCACATTCTTTGCCACACATATTCTCCGCTACCCCCTTTACTACTCCTACCTTCCCTTGCAACTTGGTGAATAGAAAAGCAGCTCAAAACTTCCACATAGATCTTCATTATTCCATCTAATCAAACATAATTTTTTACACTAGCATTAAAGATTTAGAGAAAAAACCCATTCAATTGTATTGGTTTTCTGTTTTACTTAATTGCTAAAATTGTAACATTGGGAAACTACTGCCTCTCTGTGCAAAATATAGCTTTGATAAGTATGCATTACAATGTTTAAAAGAACAAGGTACTTCCACAGTATTATTTTCTACTAGTCTTTATTACAATATACATAAAGTATTTTAGCTACAATATGAGTTAAATGTGTTTCAGAGGCCAGGGATGAAGTTGACTTACTATTTATGCCAGTGTTTTCATAAGAAAAATCCTTTTCAAATTCCAAACAAGAAATTTAAAAACTTTTTGTTTATTGAAAATCAACTCATCTATACATAGGGGGATGCGTCTGTAAGAACATAAGATACACAGGCAATGGGGGGTAGAAATTTATCTTGCCCTACAAGAAAGGAAGGGAAAAGGGGATGGGAGGGGAGTGGGATGACAGAAGGGAAGGCTGATTGGGGAACAGGGCAACCAGAATACATGCCATCTTGGAGTGGGGGGGAGGGTAGAAATGGGGAGAAAATTTGTAATTCAAACTCTTGTGAAAATCAATGCTGAAAACTAAATATGTTAAATAAATAAATTTAAAATAAAACAAAAAAAGAATATACACCACACTCAGACACATAAACACACACACACACACACACACACACACACACACACACACAAACAAACAATGGCTGGATCTTCCCATATTTCACTTCACTCCTTATTCCCCAGTCATGCTTTTGGTACCCACCTTGTTATTTGGGTCAAAGAAGATATCTTAGGTTTTTAATACTTTCATCTCTGTCCATCACTTCTGCCTTCTGGCCACCATTGTCCTGACTAGTTCTACCTTACTTGTACCCTTAGTTCTGTCGAGCCCCAACAAGCTTCATTTCCCTGCTATTCCCTGGGTATCTTCTTACCAACTGTCTTGCAACTGTCATTAAGCCCCACTATTTGCCCTTGTTCTCTGGTTCTAGAATGATAATCAAACATACTCTGCCATTACTCTTAGAAAAGGCATATCAATTCACTCTTCTAAGACTTCATTCCCATCCCTACAACTTTCATGACCAGAGGACTCCTTCCCACTACCCTTTGTTTGTTGTCTCCCTCTTGGACCATAAAAATTCATTGAAGATAGGGACTATATTTACCTGTGTATTTTTATCATTAGGGCTTAACACAGTGCGTGGCACATTATAAGTATTCAATAAATGTTTTTCATTAATATGTTCATTATTTCTTTCATTATATATAAGTGTGTATATGTCCAAAATATATGCATATTTTATACATATATGCACATACATACATATATGTGTATCTACATGTATAAATGTAGACAGATATAACTTTCTATAGATGTACATAGATGCATGGATCGAGATATCTATTTATAGATTCTAACATATATGTGCATATATCATATATATACACATACACACATATACATATACACACACACATATATATATATATATATACACATACACACACACACACACACACACACACACACACACACACATATATATATACACACACATACGGTCTGCAATCTGTTTTTTGGGAATTCCATCCACCACCCTAAGGCACCATGGTGTAGAAGATAAAGTGATGGACTTGTAGTTAGGAAGATTTGGGTTCCAATTCTTCAAGGGAGGAATTATTAGAAGCTAAGTCCACACTCTGTGATCTCTGGTATCTCTCCTAGAGCTAATATTTACTCTATGCTAACCATAAAATACTGTACTACATTAGTTTGTACCAGAATTACAAGATCATTGACTTAGAGCCAGAAGTGACATCAGCTGCCATTATTTTATAGATGGATCATTTGAGACTTAGAGAGATTAAGGGAATTGCCAATGGTTACATAAATAGTAAACAGCAAAAGCAAAATTTAAACCTATGTCTTCTGAGTCCAAAATTACTGATGTTTCCATCTGCAGGATTTGAAGTTATGTACAATTGAGTTGGTAACTGGTCCAAGTATTAATGAATGTGATTTTGTATGCTAGCTAGAGATTGTTTCTACCACATTTATAATCTAAGTTGTGAATAAATAATACCTATAACTTTGAGTTTTGGTATAAATACATCCAGAAATTTGAATTTCAAAATAACTCTGAACCATAACTGTAAGTAATGGATATTGAATAGCATAACATGTACAGTTATAGTACTGTCAATTTGTAGCAACACCACAAGGGCCAAAATACCTTTTGTAGAATTGTAAAGACTGGTAATTTCATGGATGTGGGTTACTTCTTCTACAGATGTTCTACAGATTATGACTTCCATGCTTTTAGAAGTAATTCTTGGGGGCAGCTAGGTGATGCAGTGAGTAGAGCACCTGCCCTGGAGTCAGGAGGACCTGAGATCAAATTCGATCTCAGACACTTGAAACACTTACCAGCTGTATGACATTGGGCAAGTCACTTAATCCCAATTTCCCGGCCTTCCCCGTGCCAAAATAATTTTAAAAAGAATTAATTCTTGATGAGGTTCTATTATCACAAACATTCATTGCCTGGCAGTCAACCTTCTGGTAGGAAGTTTTGGAACTAAACTCTTTGTTGACAACTATACAATCAGTTGCTGGGACTTTCCAGGTTAGTACCACCTACTATTTGTGATATTTTGTGAGTATGTATGCTATGTTGTGGTAGCAAAGTGTAATAATAATAATAACCACAATAATAGCATTTGTATATACTTTAATGTCTGTGAAGCACTTCATATATTAGCTCTCATTTGATTCTCACAACAACCTTGTCCTGTGGGGGGGTGCTGTTATCATTTTCATTTTAAAGCTAAAGTATTGAAGCTAAAACAAATAAGGTGACTTATTCAAGGTCATAGGGGCATATCTTTAGAACTGGAAGGGACCGGAGAAGGGACCTTAGAGGAAATCATGCTAACAAGGTGGAATTTGTACTTAGGTCTTCTTGACTTCAAGTTTATCAATCTAACCACTCTACTATCTGGCTGCCACCTATCTCCATGTTAGTGGTGTGTTTAAACTATTAATAGTAACTCACATTTATGTATTTACTCATAAAAATATATGTAGATATCCTGTTTTAGGCAGTGTACTACTTACACATGCCAGTTCATGCATGGTGGCAGAATGGTTAACAATCACATACATCTTTTCAACTTCTTATAAAAATCTATCACACAGCTCATACTCTAAAGTGTGAGTTCCTTGTTCAGTAATCAAAAAATTGAATCATAGTTTCTTGACATTCTCCTAATAAATGAAATTAGAAGAAAAGGTGGTTGCAACTAAAGGGAAGAATGGTTTATAAGTTCTACTTGAAAAAACAAATATAGAAGTTGGTGCCCTGACTCAGTGTCATATTTTAGTTCAAATCCCACTTTTCATGGCTACTACTTATGTGACCTTTGGCAAGTCATTTTAACTTCCCTGAATCTCAGTTTCCTAGTCTATTAAATGAAACGTCTGCACTAAATGGCATCTGGAGTCTCTTCCAACTCTAGATCTGTGATCCTATGAAAAGTTGTTTCTCTAGTGTGTCTAAGAACAAAAAGAGGCATAATTTCGTGGGACATTTGGAGACCTCATCTAAAAGGATTCATGATCATTATTTGCAGCAATATTATTACATAGCCAGCTACAACTTATGGACCTCATTTTTTCCAGAGGAGGGGGAAGTAGAAAGAGTCTATGAAGAACTTGATAAAACCTTTTAAATTCCAAATTAAATCAGCATATATTTCAGTCATCAATGATGCTTGTGTGTTTGAAATAATTGTACAGGAATAAGAAATGAGTTGCCAAGGGCTCATATATGTAATAGAAACTTCATGCCTCTTTATTATGACCATTTCCTTTCAGAAAAGAATCAGGAGATATACAAAAACCAGACTTATGATTTTATTGGCGTAAGAAATAGCTAAGTGAAGAAATTTTCTCTGCCACCTTTAGCATTAGATGGTCGCTTAGATTACTGAGAAGTACAGTGACTTCCTCAGGGTCACATAGCCATTTGGATTTGCACAATGGTATTTGCCAAGCTAGATTGAGGTGTGTTAAAGCATTTTTAAGGCATGAGGTAGGAAAACTGAGGCTTAGTCAAATCTTTAAAATATAGAATACTTAAGAGATCTTTCTTGTTCACATTATAGCGATGCTGTCGGTAAATATCATATAACTGACGGACACATTTACATCACAAGCTCTCATGATCAAAGATTATACTTCTAAACAGTACATATTTGGTTCAGGCTCGTAATTAGTGAGTTCACATTTGACCACTACTGAACACAGACAGATCAAACAGTAAGTGGCTCTTCCATGTGCTTTGCTTTCTGATGATGAAGCTTTCTTTGATAAAAAGCCAATCCTACCACTGTTGCTACAACCACAATTGGTCTGATAGATGCTGTCCATATCATTGACATTCACAGACTTTGTTAGGAACTTTTGATATTTACACATTGTGGCCAGAAGGAAAGAAAAAGGAGAATCATGGAATATGGGTGACCCTAGTAACATAGCTATTGGAGTCCACATTCTAAGTCAATGATTAGGGGTTTTAGATCCCAGCTCCACCATTAGGCCAAGGTAGAAAAGGATTCTCCTTTCAATCCTCAACTAGAATCACATTTTGCACTTTGAGCAGCTACCTCCAAAACCTCTACCAGCCTGAAACTGCTTCTTCTTATACCAGATATGGCAGCCTTCCTTACCAGGTTTTCCAGTTCATCAACAAATTGGAGAAATCAGCGTAGCAATGAGTCAGACATAAATAGAAACAGATAGAGGAGATCTGTACATTCTCAGACATTTCCCTGGACAAGCATTGAATATCTGCACATGCTGCAAGAGGGAGAAACTGTTATATTACTATTCTTTTTTGACTCTGAAGGTGACATCAATCAAGCTATCTACCTATACCTGTAGTATCAACCTTCCCCTTCCTGAATCAAAGGGCCCTCCCAGACTTAACCAATTGACTGCTATATTTGTAGTGTTTGCCAGACACCTCTTGCAAAACTCAACTCCTAATCCTGGTACTTTCTGAACAGCTCTGCCCATTTCCAGGGTCAGTATGATAAATATTAAGGTAGGAATTCAGAAGCTATGATAAAAAGAAGTAGGGCTATTTTTCAAAAGTATGGATGGAAACTTCTTACATGAAAATGTCAAGTATACATAGATTTATGAATAATGATCTGGAAGTCCATACATTTTATGTTATTGAAATCCAGTTCTCCAAAATTTATCATTTTGTCCAGATGTTAACAAAGGTCAAAATTTTTAGATATGGATATTTTGCCAATAACTTCATAATTAAGAAAAAACAAATACAGCCTTCAACTAAATGAGGAGCAATTGTACAGATCATCTCTTTTCCCATGCTACAGTGATCACATGATCAAAAAGTAAACTGCATCTCCATTTTGGCTCAATTATTAAATAACTTAAAATTATTTATTCTTATTTTATATATTTGTCTTTCTTTTTAGTCCCCCCCCTTTACCAATTATTTACCTAGCTGGAGTTGGGAAATCAATGACAACTGATAGAGGATCTTATATTTGTAATCTAACATCAGCCTTCCAATCACTCGGGTTCACAACCTCATTGTCATTCTGGATGCCTTACTCTTACTACACTTATTACACATATTCAATCAATTGGCACACCTTACCATATCTATCTCCATGGTGTTTCTTTCATATATTGCCTTCTCTACACTCACACACCCACCACTCCAGTTCACGCTCTCATTACCTCTTGCCTGGACTATTAAAACAGTATCCTATATGTTTTCCTTACTTCAAGCCTCTCCACATTCTAAGCTATCCTCAGCTGACAAAATCAGCATTCTAAATTAGTTTTGATTATATCAGCACCCTACTCAACAAGATCCCATTACCTAAAGAATCAAATAAAAATGCCTTTCTTTAATATCAAAGTCTCTTCACAACTTGAGCCCTTCTTACTTTTCTGGAATTCTAACATTTTATTCCCCTCCTCTCACTCTGTGATTCGGCCCTACTTTCTATTCCTAGAAATAATTTAATCTCTAGTTTCTGGGCCTTTGCATTGAATGTCCCCCAAACTGTAATGTGCTCAATTCTTCCCTTAGAATCCTAGGTTTCTCTCAAAATTTACCTCAGGTACATTTCAATGGCTGAAGGGTTTACTGGCTTAGGGTTTGCTGGCTTGATTTCTTTCTCAAAAACCAAGCCTTACACCCAACTCACCTTGGAGCTCATAGATTGGACAATAGGTCCCTGACCTCCTAGCACAGAGTGAATGAATGTAAATACTAAATAGTAACTGTTTCTCTTTTGGCTAAGAATGCTGAGGGTCTTTCCCTCCCAGGTTGATTTTTGTTTTAGTTTTGATTAAAGGAGCCATACCTTGATTAACTTCTTAAAGAGGACTATTCACTGAATGGGTGTTACCTCATTCAAAGTGAAAACCTGAAAAGACCCTAGCCTAAAAGGGCCAGGGTCTCCCAATTCATCCTGGGCCAGCCATCTCCAGTCATCCTGGTGAATATCAGGCCATTGGATCCAGATGGCTCTGGAGGAGAAAGTGGGGCTAGTGACCTTGCATAGCCCTCCCTCACTCAGATGAAAGTCAACTGCAAGTCATGTCATCATTTCCCTGATGTCATCATCCTCTTCAAGAATGAAGGATAAACATACCACCTCAGGAGCCACCTTCATCATCAAACTTCTCTCAGTTCTTTAGATATTAGTGTACCCTCTCCAAAAATTCCTTTGTATTAATTTTGTATATGTTCTATATTACTTATATTTTTACATGTTTCTCTCCCATTATATGGTAAGCTCCTTGAAGGCAATAAATGTTTCACTTGAATCACTGTATCCTTAACACTTAACCCAGGACCTGACATACTTGTTTGTTGACTGAGCGATCCATTATTCCTATGAGGTAAAAAAGATGCTGACTAGGCCCATCTTTCTTTCAGCTTTGTGTCAAATAAACTTTGGGGAGCAGTATCTGGATCAGAGAAACATCGCCTTGTTTATTCTTGTAGCTTCACCTAGCTGAAATGTTAGTCTAGAATACAGTATTCTGTTTGTAGCATATTAGTCTACTGTGTAGGTATTTAGACATTTTGTATGTGTTTTAGAAAGTTGTAATCTTAATGCAATGGGAAGATCTTTCCTGCCCATTAATAGACCTATGTGACCTGCTTTGAGCCTGAGTCACATGGAGCCTGTGGTAGGAGGAGCTTGCTGAACCAGTGGAGCAGGAAAGGGTGGAGCAGGAAGAGACAGAGTGAGGCAGAGCTGGGAGAGAGAGAAGGCAGAGCAGAGGCAGAGCTGCTAGTGTGACTGAGAGAGGGGTATTTTCCCTAAGGGAGCTTGTTTGTGGGGAAGACTGACAGGGAAAGCTTGGGGATGGCAGTGCTCCCTACATTGGTAACATATACAAACTTCCTTGTTACTATGGTGGATTCGGCTTTCTGGTATCTGAATAAATATCTTGCTTTCATCTTCAAGGAAGAGAGTCTGTTATATTTGTGATTCAAACCTGGAAATACATCTGCACAGTCATAGCAACTGTTGTGGGTATCACATTGGCGATGTATTTGGCGTTATGAACAGGACTGGAAAATATAAAACCTCTACTTGGAAATAAGAACGCTCTAGGGAAGGAAATAGGTATCCCAGGATGGATCTCCCTGGTGAGAGAATGGGCTAAAAGCACAGGACTTTTTGAAAACTGGGAACCAAGACTACAGAAGAGAGAACCCAGAAATTTAGAAAGGTCTTTGCAAGGAATGCCAATAGAACTAGGGAAAGAAATGGCAGGGGTGTGTAGAAGAGGATGGGCCTTCTTAACGAGTTATCATATTACATGTAAAAACAGAGACAAATTGCTGGAGGAAAAGGTTCAGATGAAAAAGAAGTTAGCTGATTTGCATGAGAAGTTTTCTATGCTACAGCATTCAAAGTTTCCCTTAGAAGAGCAAGCTAGGAAGTACCAGGTGTGTAGACACATGTGCTATCATATAAAACGTATTTCCATATTAGTCACAGCTGTGAAAGAAGAAATAGATCAAAAGGGAAAGAAATCATGGAAAAGAATAAACCAAGTGAAAAAAGTATGCTTCGATCGGCATTCAGAATCCATCAGTTCTTTATCTGGATGTAGATGGCACTTTTCTTTGTGAGTCCTTTGTACTTCTCCTGGATCATTGAGTTACTGAGAACAGCTGAGTCATTCATAGTTGATCATCACAAAATGTTGCTAATACTGTGGACAGTGTTTTCCTGGTTCTGCTCGTTTCACTTTGCATCATTTTTTTCCTCCTGAAATCTGTCTGTTCACCATTTCTTATTGTACAATAGTATTCCATTACATTCATCTACCACAGCTTGTTTAGTCATTCCTCAATTGATGGGAATCCCCTCAATTTCCAATATTATGTCACCACAAAAAAAGCTGCTGGAAGTATTTTGCACATCTTTTCCTTTTTTTGTGACCTAGTAGTGGTATTGCTGGATGAAAAGGTCCTCACAGTTTGGTGGTCCTTTGAGCATAATTCCAAAATCACTCTCCACAATGGTCAGATCAGTGTACAGCTCCACCAGCAGTGCATTAACATTCCAAGTTTCCCACATGCTCCCCAATACTTATAATTTTCCTTTTTTTTTGGTCATATCAGCTAATCTGATAGATGTGAAATGGTACCTCAGATTGTTTTAATTCGCATTTCTCTACTCAATAGTGATTTAGAGCACTTTTTCGTATGACTATAAATAGCTTTAATTTCTTCATCTGAAAACTATCCATTCACAACCTTTGACCTTTTATCAATTGGGGAATGACTTGTATTCTTACACATTTGACTCAATTCTCTATATATTTTAGAAATGAGGCCTTTATCAGAGACACTGGCTATAAAAATGGTTTCCCAGGGGAACGGAGGCAAGATGGCATTGTGAAAGGAGGGAACTACTGCAGCTCTCTCATAAATTCTATCAGATATGTCTAAAAAAGTGAATCTGAGCACATCTGGGAGAGTTAGAAGCCACTAGCAGACTGAGAGGGGCAGGAGTGCTGGGCACACAAAACAGCACCAGACTGCACCAACTGGGAACAGCAGAGGAACCCAGACAGCGTGCAGGTCTGGGAGAGTGACAGGCGAGTGAAATGTGGGAGCAGGAGCAGGCCCAGAGTAGAAGTATCAGCTAAGAAGGCAATAGAGCCCCAGGCATCTCAGCCTGGAATGGGAGTCTGTCAAAGCTACAGGAGACACCAGCTCAGAACATGCAGCCAGAGGAGCAGCTAGCCTGGAGGCCTCCAGCCTCCAGCCTCCAGCCTAAAGGTTTGAAACTAGTCTTCTTGAACTTCTGGGAGCCATGATGGCCAACTAATTGGCTCTCCCTCCCTTCCTCACTCAGAAAATACTCCCTCAGGAGAAAGAGAGGAGCCAGAAGTGGAGCTTCAGTAGCCTTTTAGTGAGAGAAGTTGTGGAGAGGGCCTTTCTTGTGGTGGCGGAAGGAAACTAGTGCAGGAAGAGAGGTGTCCCAGCAGGCCCCACCTCAGCAGAACAATGAGAGTTACTGAACCCCAGGGGGGTGGACCTAGCAAACATCAACCCCAGGACCCCAGACTGCCTTTGCATAGCCAGGGGAAGTGGCAGACACCAACAAAGACAATAGCTGAGACCACCCATGTTGTAGAGCAGTCCTGGGGAAGAGGAGACTTCTAGCAGCCAGACCACCCCTCCCTCACACCTCTGGACAGTATCTTCCAAGAAATCATCAAGGAAAATTTCCCGTAGGTCCTAGAACCAGAGGGTAAAATAGTCATTGAAAGAATCTATCGATCACCCCCTGAAAGAGATGCCAAATTGAAAACTCCATGGAACATTGTAGCTAAATTCCAGAATTATCAGGTCAAGGAGAAAATACTGCAAGCAGCTCGAAAGAAACAATTCAAATATCATGGAACTACAGTCAGGATGATGCAAGATCTTTAAATTTCTACAATAAAAGAAAGGAGGACTTGGAATATGATATTCCAAAAGGCAAAGGAGCATAGACTACAACCAAGAATCAACTACCCAGAAAAACTGAAAATAATTTTTCAGGCAAGGAGATGGACATTCAACAAAATAAGGGAATTCCAGATCTTCCTGATGAAAAGGCCAGAGCTCAATGGAAAATTTGATTTTCAAATACAAAACTCAAGAGAGACATAAAAAGATAAACAGAGGGAAAAAAGTATGTTACTCAATATGGGAAAATTGTTTACATCCTTATATAGGATTACATTGATTTATATATATTATGTATGTCAATATTGAGAATGGTACAGTTATTATGACAATTGAAAGGGATATTCATAGACTGAGGTGTCAGTATAAAGTAACCGATGTGATGATAAAAACATAATTAAGCAGTACAAAAGGATTGTTCTGGGAAAAGAGCTAAGGAGTAGGTAGAAAAGGGTAAATTATGCCACATGAAGAGGCACAAAAACATAGAGGGAAAGAAAGGAGGGTGAAAAGCAACATTTGAACTTTGCTCTCATTGGATTTGGTTCAAGGAGGGAATAACATACTCTGATAAGTCTAGAAATAAAATTAGTCCTACAGGCAGTAGGAAGGGAAAGGGGACAGAAAAGAGGGGGTAGATAGAAGGGAGGGACAATTGAGGAAGTCAGTGGTCAAAAGTAAAACTCTTGTGATGAGTGGAAGGGAGAAGGGAGAAATAAGATGGACAAAAAGACACGGATAGTAACCATAGCTGTGAATGTGAATGGAATGAACTCTCCCATAAAATGGAGGCAGATAGCAGAATAGATTAAAAACCATAATCCTGCAAAATGTTGTTTGCAAGAAACACATTTGAAACAGGGAAATACATACAGGATAAAGGTAAAAGGCTGGAGTACAATAAGTGGTGGTGCTCAGCTAAAGTAAAAAAAGCAGGGGTAGCCATCCTAATCTCAGACAAAGCAAAAGCAAAGATAGATCTAATTAAAAGAGATAAGGAAGGACACTGTAGCCTTCTAAAAAGCACCATTGTTAATGAAGCAATATCATTATTTAACATATATGCACCAAGTGGTATAGCATACAGATTTTTAGAGGGGAAGTTAAGGAAGTTACAGGAAGAAATAGACAGCAAAACTATACTAGTGGGGGACTTCAACCTTCCCCTCTCTGAACTTGATAAATCTAACCTTAAAATAAACAAGAAAGGAGTTAAGGAGGTGAATAGAATTTTAGAAGAGGTAGATATGATGACCTTTGAAGAAAACTGAATGAGGATAAAAAGGAATACACCTCTTTCTCAGCAGTACATGGCACATACTCAAAAATTGGCCATGTACTAAGACAAAAAAACCTCACAATCCAGTGCAGAAAGGCAGAAATAGTCAACATCAGATCATGATGCAATTAAACTCATTTATAATAAAAGATCACAGAAAGATAAACCAAAAATTAATTGGAAACTATATAATCTAATCCTAAAGAATAAGCAAGTCAAAGAATAAATCATAGAAACAATTAGTAACTTCATTCAGGAGAATGAAAATAATGATACAACATACCAAAACTTATGGGATGCAGCAGTTCTTAGGGGAAGTTTTATATCTCTAAATGTTTACATGGATAAAATAGAGAAAAAGGAGATCAATGAATTGGGCATGCAACTGAAAAAGCTAGAAAAAGAACAAATTGAAAATTCTCAATTAAATACCAAATTAGAAATACTGGAAACCAAAAAAGAGATTAATAAAATTGAAAACAAGAAAACTATTGAACTAATAAACAAAACTAAAAGCTGGTTTTATGAAAAGACAACAATAAAATAAATAAACCTTTGGTTAATTTGATTTAAACAAAGAAATAAAACCAAATTACCAGTATTAAAAATGGAAAGGGTGAATTCACCTCCAAAGAAGAGGAAATTAAAACAATCATTAGAAATTATTTTACTCAATTGTATGCCCATAAATTGGACAACCTGAGGGAAATGGATGATTATTTACAAAAATATAAATTGCTCATGTTAACAAAAGAGGAAATAAAATACCTAAATAACCACATCTCAGAAAAAGAAATTTAACAAGCCATCAATGAACTCCCTAGGAAAAAGTCTCCAGGGCCAGATGGTTTTACATGTGAATTCTAGCAAACATTTAAAGAACAATTAATTCCCATACTTTATAGACTATTTGGGAAAATAGGTGAAGAAGGAATCCTACCAAATTCTTTTTATCACACAAACATGGTACTAATACCTAAACCAGGAAGAGTCAAATCAGAGAAAGAAAATTATAGAACAATTTCCCTAATGAATATTAAAGCAAAATTTTTAAATAAAATTTTAGCAAAAAGATTGCAGCAACTTATCCTGGGAATTACTCCAGGAATGCAAGTCTGGTTCAATATTAGGAAAACTATCAGCATAATTTATCATATCAACAACAAAACTAGCAGAAACCATATGATTATCTCAATAGATGCAGGAAAAGCTTTTGACAAAATACAACACCCATTCCTATTAAAAACACTAGAAAGCATAGGAATAAATGGAGTCTTCCTTAAAATTAAAAGTAGCATCTACCTAAAACCATCAGCAGGCATTATTTGTGAAGGGGATAAGCTAGATACATCCCCAAAAAAATCAGGGGTGAAACAAGGATGTCCATTATCACCTCTATTATTCAATTTGGTACTAGAAATGTTATCTTTAGCAATAAGAGAAGAAAAAGAAACTGAAGGAATTAGAATAGGCAAAGAAGAAACTAAGTTATCACTCTTTGCAGATGATATCATGATTTGCTTAGAGAATCCTAGAGAATCAAGTGAAAAAAAAAAACTACTGGAAATAATAAAACCTTTAGCAAAGTTGCAGGATATAAAATAAATCCACATAAATCCTTGGCATTCCTACATATTGCTAACAAAGCCCAACAGCAAGAGATAGAAGAGAAATTCCATTTAAAGTTATGGTAGACACTATAATATATCTGGGAGTCTACCTGCCAAGACAAACCCATAGCCTATATGAACATAATTATGAAACACTTTTTCACACAAATAAAGTCAGATCTAAATAAATGTAAAAACATCAGTTGCTCATGGTTTGGCCAAGCTAATATAATAAAAATAACAATTTTACCTGAATTAATTTACTTATTCAGTGCCATACCAATTGAACTACCAAAAATTTATTTTACAGATCTGGATAAAATAATAACAAAATTCATATGGAAGAACAAAAGGTCCAGAATATCAAGGGAATTAATGAAAAGAAATACTAAGGAAGCAATACCAGATATTAAACTGTACTATAAATCACCCATCATCAAGACTATTTGGTACTGGCTAAGAAACAGAGTGGTAGATCAGTGGAATAAGTTAGGTGCACAAGACACAGTAATGAACAAGTATAGCAAACTACTCTTTGACAAACCAAAAGAATCCAGCTTCTGTGATAAGAATACCATTCCCCAGCCTGATAATTCTACTCAACACACCTGTTACTTTGTTCCCAAGTATTATTTCAGGTTTTTGTGAAAGTAAATGAATAAATACATAAAGGGATCCAAATCTATATAGATAAATAGATTTAAGTTTTAATAGGCTATATTCTGACTGCTTTTGAATGAAGAGTTCATTTATAATAGATTTTTATGAACCTAACTGCCTTCCTCTAACATTGTTTTGCCCAAAATTGTTTGCATTGAACATATGACTGACATTGGGTTGGTTAGGGTAGTATTCTAATGATGTTACATAGCACTATATTGTGTGCCATACCCACACCCACACATACTATGGCTAATTTCCTTTTAGTCACTAACAGCAATAGAGACAGACATTTAGAAGTCTCCCCCCCCCCCCCCTCTCTCTCTCTCTCTCTCTCTCTCTCTCTCTCTCTCACACACACACACACACACACACACACACATCCCTTTTCTTCTTCTTTTCAAATATTTATTTTTAGTTTTCAAAATTCACTTTTGTAAGATTTTGAGTTTTAAATATTCTCCCCCTCCTTTTCCTCCACAAGATGGTATGTAATTTGATATAGGCCATATATGTACAATCATATTAAACATATTTCCATTGTCATATTATAAAGAAGAATTTGAACCAAAAGGAAAATACACAAGAAAGAAAAAAAGGAAAAACAAAAAAATGAAAAATAGTGTGCTTTGATCTGCATTCAAATGCCAGAGTTCTTTTTCTGGATGTGGATAGCATTTTCTATCATGAGTCTTTTGGAATTGTTTTAGATCATTGTATTTCTGAGAAGAACTAAGTCTATCAAAGTTGGTCATCGCACAATGTTGCTATTACTATGTACAATGTTTTCTTGGTTCTGCTCACTTTACTCAGCATCAGTTCATGCAAGTCTTTCCAGGTTTTTCTGAAGTCCACCTGCTCATCATTTCTTATGAAAAAATAGTATTCCATTACATTCAGACAACACAACTTGTTCAGCCATTCCCCAATTGATGGGCATCCCTTCAATTTCCAATTCTTGGCCACCACAAAAAAGAGCTGCTATAAATATTTTTGTACATGACACATGCCTTTTTTAAACCACAGCTATTGATGGAGTTGACTTTGGAGTCAGGAAAACCTTGGCTCTGCTCCAACTTCTGATACTTGCTAGTTTTGTAAGCATGGATCACTGAATTGCTCTGATCATCAGTTCCTCCATCTGCAAAATGTTCACAATAATCTCAAAAGTACTTATCTCAAAGGCTTATGTGTGTGTGTGTGTGTGTGTGTGTGTGTATACACATATATATGTATATATATATATACATATATATGGAAAATATGTATGGAAAACACATTGAAAAAATAATAAGCCTTATATTAATACCAATTGCTATCATTATTTTATGAATAATTTGGAGAAGTAATTGGTCCCTATAATGCATGCCATACTTAATTATTGTTTAAAAATATGAGAAAAATTTTTTTAAAAGAGGAGGATAGGTTATTCACTATGCCCAGATGAAAATGGATACTGCAGGTATTTGTGCTAGGTAAAAGAAGTGGCAACAACTGATTTCTTATCCATAAACATCACTGTAGAATTTAATATATAAATTTACTTTATATACCTGTTACACTGGTCATATATCAAGATGAGTTAAAATTATCAGCTTATGTGTCCTATACATGAATAGACTATGAATTCCACAATGACAGTGATCATGTCATATATGTTTTATATATCCCGCCAGTCACTGCCATGATGCTTGGCATACTTAGAGGTCTGATAACTTTTTGAATTCAACTTCTTTATGAGCGGGGCCAAAAACAAACAAATGAGAAACCAAAAATAAATAAATAAATAAGCCACTGAAATAGATACTAGAGTGTGATGGTGTTCCCACACAGAGAGATTTTCAAGGAGGGAATAGAGCATTGATTCTGATTATTTAACTTATTTTCTACCTTGCAGCATAGAATTGGATGAGTTCATCCTTCCAGGTCTCTTCTATCCTATATTCTATTACCTATGCATTTCTGTAACCTACAAAAACTTCAAAAGAAATCAACAAGAGGCTGTTGATTTTGTATACATGTGAATGAACAAACTGTGAGAAATGAAAGGCAGAAGGTAGGATTTCTAAAAGATTTAAATATTATTATGAATTTCTTGGATATTAACATTTGATTTATATAATGTAGATCTTTTATATTGAATTTATTCATTTCCTATTTTATGAAAGTGGGTTTTGTAATGTTATAAATTGTACATTATTGCTCCAACAGATTTGAAAGGGAAAAATCCTTAGAAATATCTACTTGAGATTGGTTAAGTATATACTTGGTAATTTTCTGTTTATACCTACAAGATATTACTCCCAGTTTCATATGCATATTTGTATAAACTAACGGTACATGTTTATTATGTAGGTTTTAAAATGTAGAAAGGCCATTAAAGTCCATGGAGTAAATATATAGTTGCTTTGCATATTATTTATATAGGAACTTCAAGAGCTTTTTGCTGCTGTCGAGTCTGTCAGGTAAATTTATTTTCATATGTTATAACTAATAGTTACAAGAGATTATGCTATATAGTGGTCATGAAAACACATACAATTTCCTGGTAAGATCAATCACGTAAATAAGCTATGGAGGTGTGTTCCT
This sequence comes from Trichosurus vulpecula, assembly GCF_011100635.1. Lineage (NCBI taxonomy): Eukaryota > Metazoa > Chordata > Mammalia > Diprotodontia > Phalangeridae > Trichosurus > Trichosurus vulpecula. The sequence continues at coordinate 414,465,259 of NC_050573.1, read as the reverse complement.
ATCCCTATCTGTCCCTAGAACTCTGCAAGTGATAATGATGCTTGGAGACATTCATCTACTGGAAGACATACTCCATCATTTTATATAAATATATTTTGTGTATACCAAACCAAAACTATATGTGATATAGAAACATTATATTACCCTTTTCCTCTCAGAAAATGGAATTATGTATCATATTTTAAAATCATGAACAGTCATTAAAAATATAAAAATGCTTGACAAAGAATAATATTTCATAGTTTTGTATACTCAAAACAATTTAGCATTGATACAACATGGAATTTGTTTGGATAAGTAACATCACTGGATTTATTTTTGGCAGTACATCAACTAAGATATATTAAAATAATCCCTTCAAATGAAGTTGTATCAGGCAAGTATATTTTGCAATGATAGTGTTTCAGAACCATTTTGACTTTTCTACCTACTACTTCCTAGAATGTCCAAACTCCTCATATATTGTTCTAAAAGAATGAAAATACTAAAACAGTATTAGTAGCATTCTATAATATAGTACTATTGGTATTCTTGTGTAGATACTTGTGGCCATAGGTCTATTTTGTCTTCAGTCACAGTGCTTCCCTAACAGTGCCTCCCGTCAGAATTATGAGATCCTGATGTTCACTGCCTGCCTGGGACCTTTCATTGTGGTAGCTCATTGGGGAGCTCTTTTTGTCTGCCACTGCTCCTTGCTCAAGGAATTTCCTTTGGTTTCTGATTCCCATTAATGGTTCCCCATCTCATCACACCTCTCAGTATCCAGCTTTGCCAACAAAGTGACCTAAACTGTTGTGCTTATAGCTACAGATAGCTTAGTATGCTAAATGAAACCATTTCTTTTTGAAGGAACCTTATGAAGACACAAAAGAGTAATTGTAATGGTGAAATTTCAGGCATGGTTGACAATATCAGACAAAGAAATGTAGAAACTAGGCAAAGTTTTTTGACTCCCTAGTTAAGCTGTAGCAGTCAATCAATCAAGCATTTATCAAATGTTTACTGTGTACCAAGAGCAGAGATAATAGCATAGATGATTGTCTAATTTAAGCCCAGTGGAAAGGTCAAATCCCTACCCAAACTCCCACTAAATCATAAAATCACAGAATTTTCAACTTAGAATGAAACTTATAAATCATTCACTCGAACCTCCTAAGTTTACTGATTATATGGATAGAAAGATGTATTTCCTACTCATTTCAAATTAGCTTTTAAGTTCATTGACAATTAGAGTTTGCATCTTTGACATTCATGTGAATACCCAAAGACTATGGAATGAGTATTCTGGATTTCTGGCCTTGACTGAATGTGTTTATCTCTTAGCAGAGATCATTTATAAATATATTTTAAAAATTCTATTCCATAATACATGGAAGTATTAGTGTATCAGTGAGCAAATAAAAATTATTTCCCAGTGTTACCTTAAAATTATATATGCTTAACATGTAAATCTTAAAAGATACATTAAAATATTTCAAAGAATATGTGATTTCATCATTTTTGGGTCCAATTTCATTGATTTGGATTGGAACACTTCTATACCATAGTAGGTGGTTTATAAGTAAGTACAGTAAAAAAAAATTAATAATTACCTGCTTGTCAACCTTTTTTCTTTTAACAATAAGCCAGTCTTATCTTATTTGGCCTTGTCCTCAGGCAAAGGTTCAATCCTGGGTACACACTTGAAGTCTTTCCAGCTTTGTAGGGTTTGCCAGATCTCCTGAGAGCATGCTCTACTGCCATTTAATTTTTTTTTCCTTCTAATGACTCTATGAGACATCAAGACTACTGCTATTTTATCAAAGAATATAGTCACCAAGATATCAAAATGATGCATCACAATAAGATTTTTATAGGAGAAAAAATTAAAAGACCAGAACCAAAATAAATGTGATAAAAGAAATTTGTTTTTTTTTTAATCCCAAAACAATATTTTCCTCTAGGCCTGAAAGTAGTCACTTTAAACTATAAAAATACCATATTTTTTAAAAAATTCATTACTACTTCCTTGACTGAATTTAACCATTGGTGTGTCACTAAACTATTTAAGAAATGTCTTGCCCATTTTATAGTACTGCTATGAAGTCTGGTGTTTCAAAGGAACTGTATGGCATAGTAAGACCTTAATAATTATTTCTTCAATTGAATTAAATGCTTGTTGCAAAATCATAGCCAAAATTATAGCAGCAAAATAAATATTTTAATATTAATATCTATAGAGATATTACAGAAAAATGACTCTGAGGTAGTCTAGGGTAGTAGATAGAGTCAGTGGCTTTGGAATTAGGAAGGTGTGAATTCAAATACTATCTCTGTCACATACTGACTATGATGCTGGACAATTTCATTAAGATCTCAGTTTCAACAGACAACTTTCTGAGAGTATAACTTTAAGAAAAATGACTGATTTGGATTGGTAGGAATTTTCTCAGTGTGGAGTGCTCAACATAGGAGGTGGAAGGAGTACATGAGAAAAGAAGAGAGGAGAAGGGGCAAGAGGGGAGGAGAAGAGAGGAGAGAGGAGATAAGAAGAGAGGGCTAGTCACTATATAAATCTAGGTAAGTCACTTCAATTCTCTGGATTTTATTTCCCTCATCCATGCAGTTAGGAAATTTTACTTCCTGGAGTCTCAATATCAGTTATACCTCTGGAATTATGTAAGTATCTATAAGCTACATCTCATCTTGCAACCACTACAGCAAACATCAAAAAACAAATGTAAATTTCAAATGAGTATTCATGAATTTACTTTACCTTTAAATATGAGTACAGTAATTTTAACTCCATCACAAAAAAAGGATGCATTTAGTGATTTTTATTTTGTGATGTAATACTATTCTGAAATGTATTTGTACTCCAAAATGGCACAAGAGGACTATTTCAAGTGAAAATCTAGATAACCTGTGTTTAAGAATATCCCTTTAACCTGTATTTTCCACTCAAATTGGGACTACAACCATGCCTAATATGCACAAAGTTCAGTAGAATACAGGTTTTAAAGTAGAAATTTCTGTGGTTGAATTTTTATCTAGACTTTTGGTATGAGTTATATATTGTTTGAAATTTAATATCATAAAAAATTAAGCCCATAAATGATCTCCAAACTATCTTTTCCAAAAAAGTTTCAATTTCATTCATATTTTTCATGGATTATAAATAAGGTGAATAATTATCTACTTATTCACATTGTATCTCCTTTGTCTTTTGCAATTCATGTTTCCAGCTTAAGGAAGGAGAAGGCATTGAGCAGAAAGCCTTAATTTTTAAAAAATAGTAAACCTTGGGAAAAGGACAACTGTACATCTAGTTTGTGTCTTTTTAATAAAATCTTAACAGAACACAGTCAATTCTCAACTACCTTCAAGTTGATTAATTATCTTCAAAAATATTTCATTCAATTTTGACAGTGTCTACTCAGTTTAAGCACTTGCGTTTTTGATGTCTTAAACACTCACTGTTGGGAACAGCTAATCTGCTTATATGTTGACAGGTCAACTACCTCCTCTTACTTTAAGTGCTATGAAGCCTCTTGAAATTAAAACACTTGACTCTGTTGCCTGTGTTGGAGAAAGCTTCTAAAAATGCAACCTTTTTAACAACTAAGAGTAGTCCCACTGTAAGAGCTGTGAAGATAAATATTTAACAACCAGCTCTCTGAAAAGAAAAACACATTCATGATATGTTTAAGTTTAATCTGCATTTTAATGTTTTCTACATCAATTTCTTAAGTCTAGACAATTAAACAAAACAATAAATCAATCCTTTATTTACAGTATTTGTTCTTTTACCAAGGTGCAAAATCTCACATTGAAAATTTAGCAATGGGCTTCAGGGTTCCCATATGTTCTGACTACCCCCTCAACTTCTAGGATATTATAAGTTAATAGGATCATACAATCATACTGGGATTTAGAATTGGAAAAGATCTTGGTGATCATCTAGCCCAACTCCTTCATTTTGCAGATGACCAAACTGAGGCCCAGAGAGGATAGGTTATCTGCTTAATTTCATACAGGCAGCAATTGAGAAAGAACTCCCAAGCCAGTACTACTTTAATTGTTGGATAGGATAAACTAATAGCTTCTTAGAAACTTCTTAACTAGGTCTCCACCATATGGCTTCTCTGGGAATGAATATCCAGTGCATCAGAAATAAAACCCCTTCTGAGTTACATATCAATGACTTTTGGGTGATAAGTCATTTTGTTTTGTCACTCCTTACTATGCATTATTATTAGTAATAAGTGATATGCTACCTAATATATAGCACATAGGTAAGTGTGTGTGTATATATAAATGTACATACACACATATAAAGCAGCATATAAATGTGTAATATAACTATATGCATCTGTTTTAAATTAAGGTAGGGAAAAAAAGACTGAGCAGAGAGAAGTCGATCAAGAGCTGACCTCAGAGTCAGAAAGACCTGGGTTTAAATCCTGCCTTTGAAACATACTGGTGAGAGCCAAAATGGCAAAGAAAAGCAAGGAAGTTGCCTGAACTCTCCCTAGTTTCCCTTGGAAACAACATTAAATCAAACTTCTAAATGGATTCCCTAGCAACGGAACCCACAAAAAGATGCAGTGAAATAATTTTGCAGCCCAAGATAATTTAGGACTTCAGAAAAGATTTGTCTCACTTGGGTAAAAGGGGAGTGCAACCCAGTTCAAGTAGTGTCCAGAGAAGCCAGCAAAAGACTCTTAACCACAGCACAGATCAGCAAGCAAGGCCCTGCAGTCCTGGCTCAGCAGGCCAGTGGCACAGAAAGCCAGCTGTGAGGCCTCCAGCCCCAGTGCAGAAGGAAAACTGCCAGCCTAGTAACCCCAGGCACAACAAGTGTGACTAGGCTGGGCCACTCCAGTTTAATAGGCAAGCAGCCAGCCCATGAAGTCCTGGTGCAGAAAGTCAGTGACCAGGCCCTTGGCCCACAGTGCAAGAAGCTTGGGAAAGATTAAAAGTCACAAAATAGACTAGAAAATGAGTAAAAAGCAGAAAAGAACCCTGACCATAGAAACTACTATGGCAAAAAGGAAGATTAAAAAAAAAATCTCAGGACAACGATGTCAAAATGCCTACATGCAAAGCCTCAAAGGGGAATATAAATTGGTCTCAAGCCCAAAAGATCCTCTTGGAAGAGCTCAAAAAGGATTTTAAAAATCCAGTTAAAAGAGGTAGAAGAAAAAATTGGGAAAACAAATGAGAGTTATACAAGAGAGTCAACAGCTTGGAAGAGGAAGGACAAAAATTGAGTGTAGAAAACAATTCCTAAAAAATTGGAATTGACCCAAATGGAAAAAAAAAATCCACTCAAGAAAACAACTTCTTAAAAAGTAGAATTGACCAAATGATAAAAGGAGGTACAAGGGATAACTGGAAAAAAATAATTCCTTAAAAATCAGAATTGGGCAAGTGGAAGCTAATGATTCTGTGAGACATTAAGAATCAGTCAAACAAAATCAAAAGAGTGAAAAAATAGAAGAAAATGTAAAATACCTCTTTGGAAAAACAATTGACCCGGAAAATAGATCCAGGAGAGATAATTTAAGAATTATTAGACTACCTGAAAGCCATAATAAAAAAAAAGCCTCAAAACATACTGGCTGTGCGACCCCCAAAAAGTTATTTTAACTCTCACTGATACCAAACAACTAAGATTATTATCAAAGTAGTTTCAGATATGCATTGGGAGAAGTTTCTTCACCTCCGAATTGCCTATATTTATGAAAGCACATATCTGGAGTGGGGAGGGGAAGCGGCAACAGTATGTGTCTCTTCTTTACAATGTATGGTATAGTGAAAAGAATTTGTAAGGATTTGTAATCTGAAGACCTGAGTTTGAAATCCAACTTCCGTACTTAATACCTGTGTGACCTGGACAACCATTTAGGCTTCCATTTTCTTATCTGGATGTAGCCAACTTCCTAGGTTAGATTAACTCTCGTAGTCACATTATTATGGAGTGTTGGGGATTTGAAAGTATCTAAATGCATTACCCAGAACATATTAAGCTTCTCAATAGCTTTTCTATTTTGAAATGAAGATGCCATGTAGAGGCTTGAGAAGGGGGAAGTAAGTCCTTCCCAGTGTCCATGCTATTTTGGTCAAGCCCTGCTGGGAACTTGTGACAGCATGCTGGCCTTTCTGTTGTTAAAAGTATAAAATAATAAAGCAAGACAAGCAGTGAAAGAAAAGTGCTAATCGAACCAAAGAAAGAAGAGGAGGTAACCAACTAGAAGAGCTGACAATTGACCAGGAAACAGGAGCTACAGTAATTATTGGGTATAAAGTTTAGCCAACAAGTAATTTCTCTCCAATTCCCCATTTCCTGAAGTGCTTCCTACAGTGGCTCTTATCTAATTTTATAATATCCTGTGAGCTAGGACTAGTGGTTGGCTAGGAATGTCCTTCACTATCCATTTGTCTAAAAATTTCTGAACTGAATGAGATAAAGGATTGTGTATTTCTAAATGTGACTCAATGAAATTACAATAGAGCTAAATACTCAAGAAATAAAAACTGTTCACATTGGCCCCGTGAAAATGCCGTATCTTGGAAATGTTGTCTGGATTGCCATCTTTTCAATCCTGCATCTCATAGAATCCCTCTCTCCTTCAAAACACAATGCAAGCCTTGCCTGCTGTATGGAGCCTTTGCTGGTCCCTTCAGCCTCCAGTTCCCTTTCTTCCTATGGGGACCTAGCAGTTAATGGACATGTAATCAACTACTTTGAATTTGTTTGTTTACAAATTTGAATTCTCTGTTTACATTTATTGATTCACTAATCTTCACCACCCCACCACACACCTCATTTGAGTGTAAGCTCCTTGGGAGAAGGTTTTGCATTCATTGTATTTGTGTCTCTAGTACCCAGCATAGTGTCTGGAACATAGAGATAATATATGTTGATGGATGGATTGAATGGTCTCACATTGTTGAGATTTTGAAGGGAAAGCCTTTTCTCCCAACTTATTCCATTCACAAGACAAACCCCAAGAGATATTATAGGTGAAAATGCTTTGTAGACTCTGAAGCACTACATCAGTGTAAAAAGTATCACTACAATTATTGTGACAAATTGGATGATATTTTCAAAGCACTGTCCTTTGGTCTATACAAGAAATTTGCAATCGCCCTATTAACATGTTAGAGATCTGTGTTTATGTATGCAGATTGAGGCCATTAGGCAGGCAATAACTCAATTTGTGAATGTAAATTGTAATTTGAATATTCAGATCCAGGTGTTGAGCCAGCACTACACTATCTGAATAACTGTTAGCCCAGAACTCAGTTTTAGTTTAGAAGGGGAAGAGAACTAGAGAACTGATGGCAAATGGTATTAATGTTTGTTTGGTTCTATGAAAATTTTGGTGAAGTACATTGTGTACATGCCATATCCACTATACAAAAAAAAAAGTGATCCCTAAAAAAAACCCTCATTCTTTATTCTGAGTCTTTTACCTCTCTATCATATTTCATCCTTAGTCTTCCGGAATCCTGGTTGGTCATTATGCTGATAAGAGTTCAGTACAATGGTATTCCATGCACACATACAATATACAAACACACATACAGACAGACACACATATATACATGCATATACACATATAAACACATACACACACATATATACATAATCATAACCTGCTAATTTATTCCCCAGTTTACTAGTGCTATCACCCCAGATTCCCATTCTCTGCCACCTAAACAGAGCTATAAATATTTTTTGCACATCATTAGAGTTTGTTTTGCTAAGGGCTAACTAATCATTCCCTGAACTGACCCTCTTTCTATTCGTCCGTCCTCTCCTTCTTCCCTTTCCCTCCTATTTCCCTGTTGAATAAAATTTATTTCTGTACCCAGCTCTGTGTGTGTATTCATCTTTCTTTTTACCAGTTCAGATAAGAGTGAGGTTCAAGTGTCAGGTGCTCCCCAACATCCCCTCCTCCTTATTTATATTTACTTGTGCATCCAGATTATGTAAGATAATTTTCACTAAACCTCTTTTCCCTTCCCCTTCCCCTCCCCCCATGTATTCCTCTTTTCCTCTCCTTTCATTATTTTCTTAATATCAGCAGGATACAACAGAACTATTACTGAAGAGGTTATTGTAAATGGTGATTGTTAGGGAAACCACAGGTTTCTAGGGGTGCTCAAGACCCCGAAATACCTACATGCCGGGTCCTGCCGAAAGAATTCAACTCAAGCCTTCTCAGCCAAGGGAAAAGAGAAAGTTTATTAGGGATTCACCATAATGGGCTGTCTTAAGAAATCCCACCCTTTGTGACACCTGTTTCCACAAACGGGCCAGATTCAACCTACTGAATTAGATTGAATCTGAGCACCTTCATGGAGGCAAGATGGAGATTATCTACACAAAGATTGTAGGAGGGATTGAGGGGTGGTCTGGGGTGACTAGAGGAGGGGTTTAGGGAGGGTCTTGAGGGGAAGTCTAAGGAGGACCAGGTGAGGTCAGAGTCTAGGAACCAAGAGAATGGAATTAAGGGCAGGAAGTTCCTGAAGGAATATCAATAGTATCAAGGTTGGGAAGTAACTGAAGGCATGCATATCTACAGTAACAATAGAAGGCAAGGTTTAGGTAGAGATTTGGGCCTAATGATAATGTGAGGCTTATGGCCTTAGGGAAAGGCCAGATCTAGTTGAAAGATTCAAGGACAGTTCAAGGGGGCTCCCAGAGACTGTATTCCAGATTCAAGGGGGTTCCCAGAGACTGTGCCCTCATCGTTACCAGGCATTATCTAATTACACTCCCTTTATTAATCCTGATTCAGGTTTAGAATGGATTCATGTATCCTCTCCCCATATTTTGAAAGTAAGAACCATACCCTTATTTATTCCTTTATGAAGCAATAAATGGATACATGATTTTCTTTTTACATTTCTCTTTACTCCTGTGTTTCAACTTGAAAATTTTTCCACAGCTCTGATCTTTTCATCAGGAATGTTTGGAAGTCCTCTGTTTCATTAAAGGTCCATTCCCCTACCACCTGCCTTATATCATATTCAGTTATGCTGAATAAGTTATTCTTGGCTGTAAGCCCATATCGTTTGCTTTCTGGAATATTACATACTAAGTTCTTCACTCCTTTTGAATAGTGGCTGCTAAATCATGTGCATCTTGATTGTAGTTCCTCAGTACTTGAATTCTTTCTGGCTGCTTGCTATATTTTTTCTCTAACCTGGAATGTCTAGATTTTGGCTATGATGCTCCTGGGAATTTTCATTTTGGGGTTTATTTCAGGAGGTAACTAGATTCTTTTTACTTCTAACTTATCCTCTCATCCTAAGAGATCTCAGCAATTTACTTTATACCCAATAATTACTGTAGCTCCTGTTTCCTGGTCAATTGTCAGCTCTTCTAGTTGGTTACCTCCTGTTCTTTCTTTGGTTCGATTAGCACTTTTCTTTCACTGCTTGTCTTGCTTTATTATTTTATACTTTTAAGATGTGATGTCATATTTGGTCATGACATTAAGATAGTTCATTAATCCCTAATTTATTTACCCTTGATCTCTTTTCCAAGTAGATATTTTATTAGATACTTTACATTTTCTTCTTTTTTCTAGCCCTTTGACTTTAATATTTTTTGTCTCATGAAATCATTGGCTTGTATTTGGTCCATTCAAATTTTCAGTTTGTTGTTTACCCAAGCTTTGTACCTCCACTACTAAGATATTCATTCTCTTTCCAATTCTTTCTTCCATATTTTTAATGTTACACTCAGCCTCTATTAGCTAGCTTGAAAACTATGTTGGTTTAGAATGCCGGAATTGTGGCATCCCTTTAGGTCTAGAATTCCTGCCCTGTTTATTCCTCTGCAGTCTGGTGAACATGCTTTAAGAAAGATTCTGCTATATCTCGGGGTCCGAACCAAACAGCTGATGCTTCCACCTTCTGAATTTCCTCTTTTTTCTAGACACTGCCCAATGTCTCACTACCCAGGAATGTTACTCCCCTGTGCAGTACCCCTTCTTAGTCTATACTGAATCTGGATAGTGGACAACAAAGGTGCCAATTCGCATCTGCCCCCCCTCACAGCATCCCAGTATGGATCTGGGACCACTTGTTTCTCTCATACACATCATCTCTGGGCCCTGGTGTGCTCTCCGTACAGAGTCAAACCCTGTCCCTAGTGTCCACAGACCCTAACTGAGTTGAGTTGAATAAGTGATTCATTGTAATTTTTTGTGGATTTCTCCCCATCAGAATTCAGTCCAGTCCATTTTCTTAATCTGTTTAGAGGAGTTTCAATAGGGAAATTCACAATACTCTTTCCTATCAATCCACTGTCTTGGTTCCATCTCCACTGGCTCTTCTCCATATAGATTGGAAAGTTGAAAATAATAATACCTTGAGAGCAGATTAGGAATAATATTGATTCTGTGATGAAAAATTGTTTTTCATTTTTTTTGTTGCTTTTCTAATGTATAATGTAAATTCAGAGGGGATCAGGGATACTAATCATATTTTATGGTACTGCTAAATAAATAATAAAAGTGATTTTCCTCACTAATCATTTTTTAGTTCACAACTCATGACTATGATTGATTTTTGGCAAGTCATTTAACTTTATTGAGCTTCACTTTCCTTATCTACAAAATGAGGAGAATAATACTTGTTTTATTTATTCTGTGAAAATATTTGAGAAGTGTTCCTTGCAAGCTATGAATCACTATACAATGATGGGCTATTAATATTCTCTTAATTGTATCTGTTAATATGACTGTTGTTATTTTTTTCATAACTTGGTGCTATATAGCTCTTTAAAAAATTCTTTATTTTGTGGCATGTTGGACCTCCTAGATTTTTAACCTTAGGTTTTTTACTTAATTTCCTGTCAAATAAAATTGAGTTAAATTCCATAGAATATCCAAGTATTTAGTCCATTACCATAAATATAGTAAACTTTTTTGTAAAATATCCTCCTCACTATGCAACTGATTCTCCAGAATTTGCCACCATGACTCAGCTGAATGGTCATCCTGGAATTTCCCTCTATCATCCATGCCCCATTCTCCCATTGTGAGTTCCTTCCAGATCCTCATTTTGGAGACAAGTTTGGGATGACTATCATTCAATCTCTTCTAGGCTATGCTTCTGAAACTTGAAACTTCAGCACCACGACTCAGAGTAGGTTTCACCTCTATTCCTACCCCCATAGGAATGTAAGTTCCCTGCTTGTATTTACAATTCTTAGCACATAGTAGTTCCCTAACAAATGGTTGTTGTAGGTATGCCTGAGTATGAGTAATCCAGTATTTCAGTAACTAACAAGGGTCATAGAAGGCAGGTGGGGAATTCTTTTTGAACCTGTTTGAAAACTATTTAGCTTTCCAATTTAATGCTAATGCTCTAATGATTACATTTATTCTCAACAGAATTTGACTCAGACTTTTGAATTCAGAAAAAAATTGGAAAGAGACCTGCAAAGTCTCAAGTTTAGAGCTCAATGTTAGAATCATTTCCCAAAATGAAACTGTTTAAAACTGTCTAGTGTTGTAATTTTTAATCTCCATTATATCATTGGATTTCTATTTGCTCTACAAAGTGGATTATAGTAACCATGGGGTCTATAAATTGGAGTATATTAATGTTCCACTTTAAAAACGGGTACACTTAAAGATACAGGTTAAACTAATTCTGATCAAAAGTTCCATACCATTCAAAGAGAGGTTGTATTTATGGAATGTATATTTATGGAGGAAGCCTGGTACTCAAGTGCCACCTGCCACCACAAAGGCATCATAAAGCTTATAGTTTGACTTGGAGAAAAAAAAAAAAAAAAAGGTCTAACTGAGCCAGAATTGCAGGGAGTGAGACAGGGCCAAAATCCTGTAGGAGTTTATGTTCTGGGAACCCCTCTCTAGACAGGAAAAGTCTTGGAGGAGCTGCCAAGCAGGAACTGTCCAAATAGAACCAGATGTAATATCCTGAATCTGAATCCAGCTTATATTTGATTCAGAACATATAGAGTCAAAATGATGCAGCACAGAAATGGTATGGTGTTTAGTTGTCCCTTAGGGCACAAAGTATAGGAGTCTAGTTAAAATACTGAAATGGAGGGAATGTTAGAATTAAATGCCAGATTTAGATGCCAATTAATGTCAGAGTTAAAGGATTGATATAAAAAGAATGGACTGGGGTTCTTAAACTGCAATCTGTGAATTATAGATAGCTAGATCTCACATAGATAGACAGAGAGAGATAACTGAATTTCAATATAATTGGTTTCCTTTATTATCCTCTATGTTTTATTACATGCATTTATAAACATTATTCTGAGAAGGGGTACATAAGTGTCACCAAGTGGCCAAAAGAGTCCATGATTTTAAAAAATAATAATAATTAGAAATCTCTTCTCCAGATCAAAACTGAGGAAATTCCCTCACCCCATAAATAATCCCAGTAATTAAAATCAAAAATATTTTCATGCAAGCAAGTAAAGAATATATAGCAAAATGTGGCACTAAAATTCTCATATGGAGATTTTTAGTGATAGTGAATGACCGACTACACTGATAGGTGACTTTATTTTCTTTGAATTTGTCACAAATTTGTGTAAATTCCCACAGAAAAGGTTGGAAGCTGTCTTCAGAATCAGATATGGCATCCTGGGTTAGGAATATGTATCTATCCTATCAGGGTCCATAAAATTCAGTCTTTGAGCACTGACAGTCTCATGTCTTGAAAGACATATGTAAATTAGCAAATCATTGAAGTTCAGATCACACTGGATTTATAGTAGTCAAGCCATAAGAAAGCAAGGGTGACCTACTTTAAAAAAAAAATCCTGCATAAAATCATCCATTAAAAAAATGACAATAACTCATGAATCTGGAGTGTTAGTGTATTATGAAATGGTTCTTTTCTATTTCCATTACAAAATGAAACAGATGCATGGTACTGGACTTATATTCACAAGATCTCAGTTTGATTCCTGCCTTAAACACTTACTACTAGCATCACAGAGTCTGGAAAAGTCACTTACCCTCCCTTTCCTCAATTTCTTCCTTTAAAATGAGGACTACAAGCATCTACCTCCCAGAGTTCTTACAGGGATCAACTGAGATAACATATGTAAGGTGGTTAAACCTTAAAGTGCTATAAAAATTCTAGCTATTATTATTGCTAGCAATTGGTCTTTAATTAAAAAAAAGGGAGGGGCTTTCTTTTTAGGTAATATCTAAAGGCTGTGGCTCTCAAACCTATGCGTGGCAGGGGGCTCAGGGAAGGATGGGGACAGACTCTTGATTTAATCAGCATAGCAAATTCTTGATGAGGAAAATCTCTCTGAATTCAGATTCACTTTCTGAATTCTGAGTATGTTTGTAAAGTTGGCCCATGCATGGAGAGATTAAATATCTAGCCCAGTGTTTTAACAACCCAGCTAGCAGCTTCAGTGGGGGTGTAAGATCCCTCCCCCACAGCCGGGACCCAGGAGGCTGCTGGGACCCAGGAGGCTGCCAGGACCCAGGAGGCTGCCAGGAAAGCACAGGTTCTTTTTATCTGCTTAAACAAGGAAAGCACGGTGAAGGGGTTGACCAGCTTACTTTAATCCAGCATTCAGTTAGCATACAGACAACAATCATTTAGTTCAGGGGAAAACACCAGCATTCAGTTAGCATTCAGTTAGTTCAGGGGAGCATACAGACAAGCATCAAGAGACAGACCAAATACAGATTCATTGACTTACTTCGGGGGAAAAAACCAGCACCCTGAGGTTCAAAACATTCATTTAGTTCGGGGGAAAAAACAAACCAGCATCCCGAACCTCAAAACCAAAATACAAACAAATTATAAATATCAATAGACAGACCCAATACAATTCATAGTTACGAACATCTGGGCTCAGCCCGAGAGCAAGGGCTGGCCCAGAGTCATGCTCCTGGTTGCTCCCACACCAACCGGAAAAGGAAAGAGAGAGCTTCAAGCTGTCCTCTCCCCTCTTATAGGGTTTTTGAAATCATCAAGTGCCGCCTGAATGACCAGGGCTGATTGGTTCTTGACTTGGCCCCTCCCCCTAGGGTAGACAAGGTTCTGGAGCTAACACCTCCCCTCAGCCAGCCCCATGACTCATCACACAGGAAGTTATCTGCTTCCTGGAATGCTCTTTGGGCTTCCTGCCCCAGAAGAGCAAGCCACAGTGTCCAGGGGCTCAATGAGGTAAGTTGAGTCATTCAAAGAAAACAAAGGCCATTCTGGTTACACCCAGGTACACCACATGAGTATGAGTCAAAGTCCAGAATAGTACTCAGGTTATCCAGACTCTGATGCCAGCTCTCTACTTCCATGCTCCTCATTCTGCATCTTACTGATATAAACCAGAGACTCCATAGAGGATGTGGCAGGCCCAGAATTGAAAAGGATGAATTCATGCTGCTCCATATTTAGGAAGCTGCACAGTTTTCAATGTTCTCATTCTGCTTGCTGTCTGAAAAGCTAATTTCTTTAATATCAGATTCTCCTGATGATACTGTGAAAGGGTGACCCATAAGACATCAAAAAGTTAGAGGAATCAAAGTTCCTGTCATTCCAACAGATAATGTAAAGATAACTCGGTACTTAGAGCCATCTGAGCATCTAAGCAGCTAAAAAAGAAATTATTGCTTAGTGAATTGTTTTATTTTTATTTCCTACTACCCAGAGTTGAGCAGAATCAAACAGATGAGATCTACTGAAGGCAGAGCAAAGTGGGGAAATTTACCCCGTATTTCCCTCCACTCCCAACTTATTCCTGGAAGCCATGCTTCTTTTCAGGTCCAATTAACTTTATGGGCTGCCACATCACACTGTTGACCCATGTGGAGCTTGCCAACCACTAACATTGCAAGAGCTTGTTCAGACAAACTGCTACTTAGTCTAAAACTTCCAAAGTGTCACTTCTGAACCAAGTATATAAGACTCTGTGTGTGTGTGTGTGTGTGTGTGTGTGTGTGTGTGTGTCTGTATTTTCCTCTTGCACATATCTTATTCAATTTAGTACCAGGTTCTAGAGCCTGTCAAGATTATTTTGGGACCAAACTCTCTCTCTCTCACATACCATATCCCTATATGTCAATCAGCTCACCCTTTCACTTCTGAAAGACATGAGTCATAAAGGCTTGGGCTCTCCACAGGAACAGTGAGTCTTGGAGGCTTGACAGAAAAGAAAAACAATGCCATGGGAAGGTCACATTTTTGCCCTATACAAGGAAATAAATATGAATGAAGGTGTTAAAAGGTATTTATCCTTTTTTGTGCCTTCTAGAAGAGAGAAAAGTGAAGACTCGACTGTGTATGTTGAGAGTTTTCTTTAAAACACAACTAGGGCAGGCCAACAGAACTTGCAGCCCCCAGGCTGCTTATGGCCCGAGGGCCCCTTGTAGCATGTCAAACGGTTTCCTCTACATACAAAGGCTATTTTCCTCTACATTTTTCATGGGCCACCAAAAATCCTTTGGCATACCACAAGCCACCTGAGGGCCACAAGTTATGCAGGCCTGACCTAAGGTGTTAATCTTTGCCTATTAGCCCCTAAGGGAACTGACTATGAGATACAGGGATTATTGGGCTTTAGGATTCTAGAAAGCAACAACAGTACTAAAAAGAGCTCATGAAAGAGCTTCTTGCTCTTTGTGTTCTCAGGCTTGGAGTTTCCTTTTCTCTCTTTACAAATTCTTCCTACCACTCCTACAAAGGACCCATTATTTCCAGGAAGCCTTGCCTGACCTCCCTCTACCCCAATCCATAGGAGGATCTTCTGTACTTCTGAAGGGTTTGCTTATCTGCAACCCTCATAATTCTGAATGAGATCATGAGGGAAAGATTCTAGGACCATGGGATCATAGATTTAGAGATGAAAGGTCCTTAGAGGCTCTTTAGTCCAACATTCCCTCCCTCCCCATAAATGAGGAAACCAAGTTCCAGAGAGGCCAAGTGACTCTCCTTGTATGATAGAGTAAGGATCAGAAGCAGAATTGAACCCAGAGCCTCCATGCTCTAAAGCCACCAATGATAAAGTATCTTAAAGTTTACAAAGTACTTGGCATATAGTATTTAATTTGATCCTCACAATAGCCCTTAGAGGTAGGTGCTAGTATATACCTTTTTTTAAAAAAAATGAGGAAATTAAATCTAAGGGAGGTTACGTGATTCACCTAGGGTCAAATAGCTAAGTGTCTGAGATTGGATTTGATGGAGAAGAATTTGGAAGTAGACCCAGAGGGCTATAAAACTGTGCATACCATTTGACTCACCAATACCACTACTACGTTCATATCCTAAAAAGATCAAAGAAAGGGGAAAAGGGCCTACTTCTCTTTCTAAAAACTTTAGTATCAATTGAGAGACATGGGAGACAGTGGCATAGGACTGCCCAGGATTCCATTCCTGTGTCAAAGAAGGCACTATACTCACAAAGAGATTACAAAAAAAAAGCAAAAGGACGTATATATGCAAAAATATCTATAGCAGCTCTTTTTGTAGTGGCAAATATTTACAAATAGAAGGGATGTCCATTAACTGGGGAATGCCTGAACAAATTGTATTATATGATTGTGAGATTGTGATGGAATATTATTATGGTACAAGAAATGATGAGCTCAATGGTTTCAGAAAAATCTAGAAAAACTTAAATTAAATAATGCAAAATGAAGTAAGCAGAGAACGGTATACACAGTAACACCAATATTGTAATGATTATTAGCTATGAAAGACTCAGATACTTTTATTGACTCAATAATCCAAGACAATTGCAAAGGACCCACAATGAAAAATGTTATCCATCTTCAGAGAGAGAACTGAAGAACAGAGTGGAAATTGAAACATACTTTTTTTAGTTTGTTTTTCTTGTCTTTATTTTGTAACATGGCTAATATGAAAATGTTTTGCATGACTTCATATTATAAATGATCTCATATTACCTTCTTAATGGATTTTGGAAGGGTGGGAGGGAAGGACAGAATTTGGAACTCAAAGTTTTTTTTTTTTAATTAATGTTAAAAAGAGAGAGAGAGATTGGATTTGAATTCAGGTCTTTATGATTCCAATACCAGAAATTTATTTATTCATTCACCTTCATGGCTTGTACCATGCTTCCTCTAAAAATGAGTAAATTGTGGGCAGAAGAAATCAAAAGAAAACTAATCATAGCAATCCTTCCAGGCCAATAAGGCATGCATTGTTATCCTCATTTTACAGATGAAAATGAGTGGAATCATGGTGAATTGGAAAGAGTAAGGACTTGGAATTGGAGGATCTAGGCCTCAGCTTTCTCTGCTATAAGACAAATGGAAAATGGCCTAAAGTAGATGGATTAGATGTTGTCAAAGTTGTTTTATCAATACTACTTATCCCAGCTAATTAATTTTTATTCAATATTTAAATTTGTCTTTATTTCTGCCTATTATGTTTTATATTTGAATTCATATAGTTACTGGGTATATCATGGCTTAGACTCTCTGACGTATTTTATATATTCTCTAATTATTTCAAAGAGAATTTATCATTCCATATCTTCCAGTTGCATTTGTTGGTAATATATAAGGATATTTATGATCAACATAAGTTTATCTTATATCTTGGAACTTTGCCATATTTGTTTTAATTATTTTTAATTGTTGCCTGCTTCTCATTATACCATAGCTCCCACCTGTCCTGCCTTTTTTTATTTAATGCTTCTGCAGTATTTTGTCAGGTTTATGTATTTTTGAACTAGGTAGAAACATTTATAGCCAATTTTCTTTAATTTCTTTTTTTAAAATTTGGCCCATTTTAGTCCTTAGTACATTTCCATTTTGCCCTACTCCTTACTTCTCTGAAGAATGAACTACCCTTCTTTCTAAACAAATCACAGAAGCTAATGCATACGTTGACCCCAAAGTCCCAGATATCACTTAAATGAGAAAAGTCCTCTCCCATCCTTGATCCCAAAGGAAATTCTGAAACCTTAGAATCTCAATGGTAACAGTAGAGGCTGGAGAAAGTAAATTTAGTCTCCAGCTCTGTCTATGTAACTTTCTATTATAATGGACTTCACATAAATAATTCCCAGATTCTTCTCTGGAGGGTGCATCTGTTCAGAGAGATATTGTAGACTTCAATAACATTCGAACTCCCTAAAGCTTCTCAAAGAGAGGTCAATCAGTGAACAAGCATTCATTGTCATCTGTGTGATGATCATTTTGTTAAGTGTTGAGGTCCCAAAGACAGAAATGAGACAGTTCCTGACTTTTACAAAAGACCACACGATCACGTGTGTGTTTGTGTGTGTGTGTGTGTGTGTGTGTGTGTGTGCGTGTTTGTGTGTGTGTGTGTGTGTGTGTGTATTGAGGAGAGAGGACATTGGCAATTGGAGCAGGTTGAGGGACGTTTTCTTAAAGGAGGTGGTATTGAACATAGGTTTGAAGGAAATGAGATTCTAAAAGGCAAACAAGAGAAAGGAATACAGGCTAAGCATGACAAATAGCCAGTGAGAAAGCAAGGATATAGGTTATGGCTTGTCACACGTAAGGGAAAGAAAGCCAATTTGTCTGGTGTGCATGTCCAGTGTCCAATGTGCATGAAGGAGAATAATATATAATAAGGTTGGAAATACATGGAGCTACTAGGTCAGGAAAAAATTTTAAAAGTCAAACAGAAGAGTATATATTTGATCCTAGAAGTAATAGGATGTCATTAGCACTTATTCAATAGGTGATATGATCAAATCCATGCCATAAGGATCCCTTTGTTAGCTAAGAAAAAGATGGATTGGAGTGCCTGTCACTTGATATAGGGAAAGCAATTAGTATGATACTTTAAAGGTCTAGGCAAGAAGTAAGGGAAGGAGAGGGAGAACCAAAATAGGACATTAATGGCAGGGATTTGTTTGAGCTCCCCCAAATTCCCCTCTAAACAACATTATTTATTAAATGCCTCAAAATGAATTCAGGAATGGTAGAACCAACAAAAGGACAGAATAAAATAATTTCCCACCCTAAGACAACTTAGAAGGTTGGTAAAAACAATAAAGTGCATGATGTGCTCTGGCAAGCCAGCAGTAGCCTTTGGAGCATACTGAATCAGCAGCACAGCTGAATCAGCAGCATGAGCTTCTGGAGTTCACAGACCATAGACTGTAAGGGAGTTGAACAACTAGTCAGAAGGAGATCACTGGGCACCTTTTGCTGTCATTGGGAGCATGACTCTATTCTGTTGCCTAAATGTATTTCTGGGCTGCAGTCCCAAAGGAAGGAGAATCACTGGCACACTGAGTATGGGGTTTCAGGGGAAAGGAGACCCTAGTCACAGTTCCAAAGAGTAAAAGAGCACTTGCGGTCACTCACAGACCACAGCACAGGACAGGAGAGCAATGACCACACCTCTCCTTAGATCATACCACCTTGGAAGAAATAAAAAATTAGAGACACCCAGAACTAGCTGTGAAAAGAGCAGCAACTTGAAGCTTGGGATAGTGTGCCAACCACCCCAGGAATAAAGCCAAACTTCAACATGAAGTTAAAAGTCAAGAAATAGGCTGGAAGAATGAGTAAACAACAACAAAGAACTAATTACTTTGATGACAGGAAAGATCAAATGTAAGCTCAGAAGATGACAATAATGTTTAAGCAGCTACATGTAAAGCCTCAAAGAAAAAACATACATTGGTCTCAAGCCCCAAAAGAATTCCTAGAAGATCTCGAAAAGGATTTTAAAAATCAAATAAGAGACATAGGAGAAAAAAATGAGAAAAGAAAAGAATAATGCAATAAAATCATGAAAAAATAATCAATAATTTGGTAAAGGAGGCACAAAAAATACTGAAGAAAATAACACCTTAAGAAACAGAATAATACAAATGGTTAAAAAAAGGTACAAAAATTCACTGAAAATAAAATCTCTTTAAAAAATATAATTGACCAATTTTAAAAATATATACAAAAAAATTACTGAAGAAAAAAACTCCTCCAAGAGTAGAATTGGCCAAATGGAAAAAGGAAATATAAAAGCACACTAAGAAAATAATTCCTTAAAAATTTGAATTGGGCAAGTAGAAGCTAATGACTCCATGGGACATCAAGAAACAATTAAACAAAATCAAAAGAATGAAAATATAGAAGAAAATATGAAATGCCTCACAAAAAAACCAACAAATGTGAAAAATAGATCAAAGAGAGATAATTTAAGAATTTTTAGACTACCTAAAAGCTATTATCAAGAAAAAGAGCCTAGATGTCATCTTTCAGGAAATTTTCAAAGAAAACTTCCCTGATGTTCCCAAACCAGAGGGACATTAGAATTTAATAGAAATTAAAAGAATCCACTGATTACCTCATAAAAGGGATTCAAAAATCAAACCTCCAGAAATATTATAGTCAAGTTCCAACCCACCCATGTCAAGGAGAAAATTTTACAAATATCCAGAAAGAAACAATTTAAATATCATGGAGTCTGATAACATAAGATTTAGCAGCTTCTACATTAAAGAATCAGAGGACTTGGAAGGTAATATCCCAGAAGGCACAGGAGCTAGATTTACAACTAAGAACCACCTACAAAGAAACAAAAAACAAGTATAATCCTTCAGGGAGGGAAATATATGTTTAATTAAATTGAGGATTGTCAAGTATTCCTAATGAAAAGACAAGGGCTGAATAGAAAAATTTACATTCAAACATAAGATTTAAGAGAAGCACAAAAAGGGAAACAGGAAAGAAAAAAAATGGATTCAATAAGGATAAACTGTTTACATTCCTACATGCAAAGACATTTATAACTCCTAAGAACTTGGTAATTATAAGGGCAATTAGAAGGAGTTTACATAGGCAGAGGGCATGGGTATGACTTGAGTATGATGGAATGATATCTAGAAAAATAAAATTAAGAGGTGAGAAAGAAGAATAAACTGGGAGAAGGGGGAAAGGGAGAGTAGAATGGGATTAATTATTTCACGTAAAAGAGGTGTAAAAGAGCTTTTATAAAGGAGTGGAAGATACAGGAAGGGTGGCAGACAATGCTTGAACTTTACTATCATAAGAATGGACTCAAATAGGGAATAACAAACACTAAATTGGGTCTCAAAATCTAACTTACCCTACAGAAAAATAAGAGGGGAAGGGGATAAGAGAAGTATGTGGAGGCGTGATAGAAGGGAAGGCAAATTGGAAGAAGCAGTGGTCAGAAGCAAAATACTTTTGAGGAGGGACAGGTAGAAAGAAGAGAGAAGGATAAACGGTAATAATATGTTGGAAGAAAACACAATAATCACAAATGTGAAAAAATTCTTATAGCAAGTTTTTCTGATAAAGGCCTCATTTTTTCACATATATAGACAACTAAGTCAAATTTATAAGAATATAAGTCATTCTCCCATAGACAAATGGTCAAAAGATATGAACAGGCAACATTTAGATGAAAAAAATCAAATGTATCCATAGTCATATGAAAAATGCTCTAAATTACTATTAAAGAGCACAAGTTAAAACCATTTGGAGGTACCACCTCACCCCTACCAGACTGGCTAACATGACAGAAAAGGAAAATGACAAATGTTGGAGGAGATGTAGGGAAATTGGGGCACTAAAGCATTGTTGATGGATTTGAAAACTGATCCAACTCTTCTGGAGAGCAATTTGGAAATATGCCTACAAGGCCATAATACTTTTTGACTCAGCAATACCACTACTAGAAGGAGACTGAGTATAACCTGAGGTTTATGGACGATGACTTCAGCACTGGTTGATGATCTATTGATAATACTATGGAAGTGTTCATTCCACCTCTCCAGGATCATGTCCTTATGACTGATCAGTGTGGATCCATTAGTGCTGCGTGGATGAGATGTACTGGAGGTCTTTGGCCCATAAATAGTCCTCATGGCATCATAGAAGCACGTTGGATTGTTGCTCTCAGCATAAAATTGAATCTCATCATCCTTCTAACTGAGCCAAGAATCCTGCTTCTCTCTCTAAGATTCACTTGTACTTTATTGTGGATTGAATTAAATTAAATACTTCTTGGAGATGGATGAGTTGCCCTGCTGGAAAAACCCTGTGAAGTTCTCATTTCTTGTATAAGCAGCTTCTGAATTTCCCCATCATTTTTGTCAAGCCAATTCTGATAGTTGTGAGTGTTCTGGTGCAGATGAGCAAATGTGATGGTGAACACCAACTGTCTGAAGACTGCACACTCTTGCCTTTCTAATACCCTCAGCTTTCTCTCTAGGTCAGCAATAAATTGTACACACTTGGAGAAGTGCTCCAACATGTCAACATTGGGTTTCCTGACCATCAACTTGCTTTAGGGCCACTGCTTTTGCTGAATGTTAATGTTTAGCTTGGAGATAAGGAATCTATGATCAGGCCAGCACTTTGTGTCACACATTGCCTTTGTCACACCCACATCCTGCCTGTTTGTTCTCTTTATATTAATGTAGTATATTAAATATCAGTGCTTACTGTGAGTGTGCATCCACAATGTTTTGTTGCAGTTAGTTAATCAGAAGACAGTACTGGTGCTGCTATCGATAAGTTCACTTTCATTGGCAGTACACTTTCCAGGAATGTCCACATAGATGACAGGATTAATGCACTCATGTCCAGAGCTAGCTCAGCATTTGGGAGGCTCCAAAAGAAAGTGTGAGAGAAGAAAGGTATTAGGCTGCATACTAAATTGAAAGTCTACAGAGCCGTTGTTCAGACTTCACTTTTGTATGCTTGTGAAATGTGGACAGTCTATCAGTGCCCTGCCAGAAAATTGAGCCACTTCCTCTTGAATTGTCTTAGGAAGTTTTTAAAGATTACATGGCATGATAAGGTACCAGACACTGAAGTCCTTTCTTGAGTGAGCTTCCAAGCATTCAAATTCCATAGCAGAAAGCACAACTTTGATGAGCTGTCCACGTCACCTGAATGCCAAATGCCTGCTTACCTAAAATACTATTTTACAGAAAATTTGCACAAGGCAAGTGCTAACGTGGTGGTCAGAAGAAGTAATACAAGGAAACTCTCAAGGTCTCTCTGAAGAACTTTAGTACTGAGTATGAGACATAGGAGATGCTGGCACAGGACCACCCAGCATGACATGCCCACATCAAAGAAGGCTCTGCACTCTATGAGCAAAGCAGAATCACAATAGCACAAAAGAAATGTGAGCTGCACAAATCCAGAGACTTCCCCACCCCCAATGTTTATATGGACTATCTGTGCCTGACCTGAGGTAGAGCCTTCCAAACTCATATCGGACTGATTAGCCATAAATTAACACATTGTACTCTGACCCCAACACTATGTCATTAGTCTTCTTCAAAAACAAAGGACACAAAACAACAACTACCAAGTCTTAGTCCCAATCAGATTATTTTTAAAGGAAAAGGACCTATAAGTACAAAAATATCTATAGCAGCTCTTTTTGTGGTGGCAAAGAATTGGACATTGAGGGGATGCCTATCAATTGGGGAATGACTGAACAAGTTGTGGTATATGATTGTGATGGAATACTATTGTGCTATAAGAAATGATGAGTAGGATGCTTTCAGAAAACCTTGGAAAGACTTACATGAACTAATGCAAACTGAAGTGAGCAGAACCAGGAGAACAGTGTACGGATTAACAGTAACAATGTTCGATGATCAATTGTGAAGGATTTAGCTATTCTCAGCAATACATTAGCCCAAGATAATTCTGAAGGACTTAGGATGAGAATGCTATCCACCTCCAGAGAAAGAACTGATGGAGTCTGAATGCTGCTCATAGAATTTTTAAACTTTATTTTTCTTGTGTTTTTTTCCTTGTCCAGTGTTTTGTTTCACAACCTGACTAGTATGGAAATTTGTTTTGCGTGACTGCACATGTATAAACTATAGAAAATTGTTTCCCTTCTCAAGGAGGGGAGAAGAAAGGGAAGGAGGGAAAGAATATGGAAATAAAGTTTTTTTAAATGAATATTAAAAACTGTTTTTACATGTAATTGGAAAAAAGTGATGGGAGCCTGGGTGTTATCTCTATAAGTAATTGGAAGGTAATGCATGTGAATAATGTTGTTGAGGTAGAAACAACACTATTTGGCAACCAATAGTATTCATTTGGGAATCATTTGCTTTTTTAAGTGTGACCTGTGTCCATTACAAAAAGTCTGGTAAACACATAAGATAGAGGGTGGAACAAATCTATATGAATCAGTTTGGGTATCACTAACCATGAATGTCACCTATTAAAGAGTCTTTAAGCATCACTAAAACAATGATGCTCCCACTCCTGTCAGTGACTTTGCAAGGGCCATCTTATATACCTGGAATATGCTTCCTTTTTTATCCAAGCTAATAGAATGCCTCCTTTCCTTTACACAAACATGGCTCAACATAAAGCCTTTTCTTATGGCCCCTTGGGCCATTACTTCCAAACTATATTGTATTTTATAATTTTTATATATTTGTATTTATTTGCTTTATATTTATTCTGTACATATTTCATAGAACATAAATATCTTGGCACTAGGAATTATTTCATTTTTTGTACTTGTGTTCCCAGGTCCAAGCACTCCCACACTGGGAAAGCACTTAATATATACTTTTGATTGATTGACCTATATGCATTGAAGGTCCTCTACTAATCAATCCTCTGGGACAGATTGCAGCTGTCAATTAGGTGCTTCTGAGGATCTAGTGCTGGCAGGAGACCTGAATTCAAATCTAGCCTCAGATACTTATTACTTGGCTGACTCTGATCAAGTTACTTAACTTTTCTCATCTGTAAAATCAGAATAATAGTAGTATTTAATGAGATAAAAGATGTAAAGCATTGTGCAACCTTATAGCATTCTACAAATGCTAACAATTGTCTTTTTTGGTGTTCTCATTAGAGGTCAAGTTAGCCCAAACCTGTACCTTCCCAGCTATGCCATACACCCCCCAGGTTTCCACGTATTCACACAGGAAATGAATCAGATCCTTGAGTCTCCTTGGTAGAAATCTCAACTCTGAGGATAGCTGTGCCATGTTGGAGCTCCTCTAAGGGCAGTAAAGCAAACAAGACAAATCTAGGAATAACAGCTTTGCTCCACACCTAGCAAGGCACATTGCTTGTCCATTGCTGGTACCCCAGGCACATAATGGTGACCACCCTGGGGAGTTTAGTGGCCCCATGGGAAACAGATAAATAGTTACTACTCTCCCTTGGGAATGTGTGATTGTTCCATTTCTTTCTACTCATTCCTAGAGTAGCTCTAAAAGAGTCTGAAAACAAGTAAGGGTTAAAGGAAAGCCCTGAATGTCAAATTGAGAAGTGACAAGAATTTCCATTTTCTTGACATGCTCCTTGGAGAACAGTGACTGCTATTAGGTTGGGTTTGACAGCATTGATAGCTTGTCAATTTGATTAATAGGGCACCATGGTTCCCAATTTTTTTTCACTGCCAGGGACCCCTCTGACATCTGACTGAATTTTGCACCCGGCTTCCATTTCACCCACCCCCACAATTTCCCCTCCCCACTCCACAGCTTTGGAAAGGGGATAGTTTAATCACTGCCAGTTTGGGCAGATGCCAATTTTTATTTCCCTTCTGCAGTGCTTTACATACAGCCAGCATTTCTTTTTGTGAAATCTCCTTTCCTTTTCTTTTCTGACAAGTGACTGCCAGTCCCTGTTCCTTTGGATTTAAAATATTCCTTCCAAACCCTTTGCCTTGTTCCAGACTCTAGTGCCTTTTCCTGACCTGATTCCAAATTGGATTTGGGCCCTGGGCAATCGTAGGAGGATGAAAGAACAATAGCCCTGGGATGACTGGGTGACTCTTCAGTTTTAATCTCATCCAACCTCCTAAAGGCAAGAAGTCAGAAAGGAACTACTCTTCTCAGACAGTTTCCTGTTCTTCAACATTTTAAGAGAAAAAGCTATGAAAGCCTTCCTGAGAGCATTTCTAAAATAACATGTTCATACACATAGGTTGTATCTCTGCATGGCCCCAGAACAGTTAGTTAAAAAGGGAAAGAACTCTTTCAAACTGGTAATTTGCTATCATATAGACCAAAGGTAAAGAATCTTTGACTGAATTTTGACATGTTTTTTTTAAATGAACATGTAGCATAGCCATTGCATTTATTATCAGTAGACAATTTGTTATCATATAACAATGGTATAAGCATAACCATGCACAAGTTAGTGGAGTGACTTATCATAAGTAATCACAGATATATGATATGCAGAGAGAAAAGCTAGAGTAAAGGCATAGGATATTTTCTTAAATTGTTATAGTATAAAAGTAGTTGAAATTTCTACAGATTCATGGTTTGCCTAGCTTTCCTTATAAACTTCAAGATTTACATAGCACTTCACATGCTTTTGTTTTATTTAGTCCTTACAGCAACCTTATGAAGTAGGCATTTCAGGTATTCAGAACTTCTATTTGATAGATGAGGGAAAAGACAAAAAAGAGATTAAATGACTTGCCAATATTCACAGTCATTCTCTTTTGGTGGGTGGGAGGAAGATGAGATTTGAAATCAGGTCTCTCCTGTGACTCCAAGTCAAAAATACCTTCCAATGTTGCCTCTTGCCACGATTAACACATCAGCTTAGGAGATCTCTCTCAATCCCTGTAAAGTATTTTATTGCTGAGCATTATGGGATTTCATTGACTAACTTTATAAGACCAGAGATCCATTGTGGCTTCCCTTTTAATAGAGCTGTAGGCACAATAAAATTGGAAAGACTGACCAAGAACCATCTGGATGGTGAAGCTCTCTTTTAACAAAATTCATTACAAAATACATAGATTTAAGGATTGCTTTGTCAAATTATGTCCCCAAAGAAGACAAGCAATGTATCATATGGGGGAAGATGCTAGTTCTTAACCTATAAAGTAGATGGCAGGTATTCTCTTTTTCCTTGCTGATTGACTTCTCACCCCACTAGTCACCTGAAATATTTGTTCAAATTACCAATGATCATTTAATTGCTGTGTCACTTTTTAAACCTACATACTCCTTTTCCTCCCTGAAACATTTGTTCAAATTGATCACCCCCTCCTCCAAGATACCCTATCCTCACTTATTTCTGTGATAAAACTGAATGCTGGCTTGACTCCTATATGTCAAACCAGCATTCCTCAGACTTCTTTGCTGATTCAACATCCATCACCTGCTTCCTTAGTGTGGAAGGTCTTCTCAGGTTTGTCTTAAACGCTCTTCTCTTCTTTTTTTTTTCTTATACATTTTCTTTCAGAGACCTCATCAGCTTTCATAAATTCAAATATCACTTGTAAGCTAATGAATCTGAAATCCACAAATCTAGTCCAATTACTCCCTTAAACTCTACTTAACCTATCTTAAGAGTATCTTATTTTAGATATTCTGTAAGCATCTCAAACTCAGCATGTTCAAAACATTATCTTCCTTGCTAAATCTTCCCTTCCTCCAAAACTCTCTTTTTCTGTTAAAAGTACCACCATGCTTCTAATAACACAGGTTAATAATCCCCAACATATCATTCTTGATTCTTTCTTCTCATGATTCCTGATATGTTAAGTAGCAAGTTATGCGAATTTTATGTCCAAATTTTTTTTCACATCTATTGACTTATACTCAGACTATCCCAGCTTAGGCCCTCATTCACTTGAACTATTATATTAGCTTCTAAAATGTCCTTTTTGCCTTTGATAAATCTCCCTCACAGCTCTCAAAATACCTCAAGACCAGGTCTGATTATGTTAACCCCTTGGTCAAAAACACAATCTCTACCCATTTTATAGGATAAGCCACAAATATCTTCATTTACACTGGCATTTTAGTGTCTCTACTATCCATTTCTGAACTCCCTTTATGTCCCTTTTATAAACTTCGTATTCTATGCTTGCTCTTCCTCTTACTACTCCACCTCCTGCCTCCAGTTTTATACAATCCATTGCCTATGCATGAAATACTATATTTCTTATATTCCCACTTCTCAGAATTGGTATCTTTGTGCCACCATAAAGCCTTCACTAAGTATTCTCCCCCTCCTCAATTTCCTTTTTAAAAATATTCATTAAAGGATCTCAATGGCAACATCTCTGACAAGTAGCTATTCAGACCTCTGGTGATGATTAAGTTGTTTCCATAGTCATCTCATTCCACCTGGCGATGGTCCTAACTCTCAGAATTTTTTTCTTGTATCTAGTTGAAATATTTCTCCTTGAAAATTCCACTTGTTACCTCTAATCTTCCTCTGGCTAAAAGGAAAATAAATATAATCACCTCTCCACAGGATAACCTTTAAAAATTTAAGACAGTTATCTAGTCACCCCTAACCTTCTTTCTCTTCCAAAGGTTAAATAACTCTAATCTAACCAAACCTTCTATAACATGGATTTACCATCTTAGTCAACTTCACTTGGATGCATTTCAATTTGACAGCTTTCTTCCTAAATGAAATTTGAGCACAATATTTCATATAGGGTCTGATCAGGCTAAAAGGAAAAAAATATATATAAAGATTAACTCATTCTGGATGCTATTAATAAAATGTATGAAAAATATCATCATCATCACCACCACTACCACCACCAACAGCAATGAAATTAATATGAGCAGCAATCACAAGCATCGATTGAATAGGTGCTTAATAAATGCTTTTTGAATTGAGGACCGAAACAACACTCTCATTCACTCAGTCATTGTGTTTGACTTGGAGGAGTTGAAAGCTATTCACCAAAGAAAAGAAGGCTTACAACCAACCAGAGGAGTAATTATAGACCCAAGGCTGTATAGGAATATCAGGAAATACTTCTGATGCTGATTACTGATGAAGTACGCATGGTTGAGACAAGGCCTATGAAGCTGGCATAAAGAATCCTATGGGTGTAAAAATTGTTGTTCTTAATAGAGAATGTTGACAACTGTGGAATGCATACTGTTGAGAAGATAGTGTTGATGGAGTGTTGGTCTCGAGGTGGACGAAGAATGTGTTTTAGATAGAGTTAATATTAAGTAATTCAACAAGGTAAAAGCTGAGGGAGGGTGATTCAGTAAGTTTTAAGTGAATGAAGGTATTGTCTGGGTTCTCAATTCAACAAACATTTATTAAGCATCTCCTAAGTCTCAAGCATAGAGCTCTCCAGGAAATTGGAAATTATACTTTGAATCTTGAGGTGGAAACCACCATAGAAGTTGCATTGCTTCAAGGATGAACATACCTTAGAGAATATGGGGGTGATTGAAAAGTAAAATATCCTGCATCCAGCTGGTAAGATTGAGAAATATTCTTTTCTAATGTCAGTCCCCATGTCTCAATTATAACACTTGTGTACTATGATACTGAATCACTGAGAGATGCACATATCTAATTGGCACAGTAAATACCCCCTCTAACTTTAAATGGAAAAAGAGAGCATCCAAAGTGGCACAAAAGAATAAAGTATTAGTAATTAAGCTTGAGAGCATGTGGTAGTGATAAAGCTTTGGTAAAGCTTTAACAAATATTATCTCTGCCTTGAAGTAATTTATAAGGTTATACTCTAAAGAGAATATAACAAATATTCCTTGACCTATAATTTAATTGGTGTTAGGAGCTCTCAGGAAGAAATTTCCTTTACCAATGTAGATCGCCACTCTCTTTTTTAAATTATCATCTTACGCTCTCTTCTGGGAACACTGAGAATTTGTAGCTTACTCAGGATCACAGCCAGTAAGTGTCAGATAGGAGACTTGAACCCAGGTCTTCCTGCTTCAGAAAGTGGGTTTCTATACCCTTCACCATGCTGCCTCTACCACACATATAGGCCTTCATAATATGACTTAAAACTAGCTTTTCAACCTTATTCCAACTATTCCCCAATAGAAATTCCCAATACTGTTCAGAAGGAATAGCCTAGAAATTACCCTGTTCTATTCCTTCCATGAAAAAATTGGCTTGGAAATGATCTTAACTTTAAAAAAGATAAATAACAATTTAATGCAATAAATGCTATACCTTAAACGAAGGCTACAGATAATATATAATAGAAGAGTTTAAGGATGGAGAAGACCAGTGGTGGCATTCAAATGAACTAATGACCTGTTCTTCATGGGACTGAGCCAAGGCCCCCACTAACAACTGGTTCGCAGAACTCAACCTAAAATTAGGTATTGGTTCTACTGACCCAGTGCAAACTGACTGAATCCTACCACTGGAGAAGACCCATACAAGCAGATTTATGTGGGGAATGGTTTGTGACAGAGTTGTTCTTTTTTATTATTAAATTTTATTTTTAACTTATGGAATAAAACAAGCATTTCAATAACAGTACAGTAAAAGACAATTGCACATGAAAATTCAAATTTACTATGCACAACTTGAAGAAAAAGTGGGACCTAAAAGAATAAAATAGAAGCAAGAGTATATTCTATGAAGGAAGCAATGCCTCAACCAAGTTGTGTAAGTAGAAATGTGTGTGGCTTGATCATGGAAAGATTAGACCATTCTGGATGAAGATGGAAAGGTCAGTTTAGGTCATATTATGATGGCCTAAAATATTGGACAACAGAGTTTGTACTTTAATCTGTGAACTATCAGGAATCACTAAAGATTAATTTTGTTTTGTTTTTTAGCAGAAGCATATGTGAAACAATAATTACAGGAACATTAATGTAATATTGATGTGTTTTAGAAGGAGTTAGGGAGGCAGTCTAGTGATAGGGAAATCAGCGAAGAACCTGGTACAATAATACAGGCATTTAGTAGAATACTAAAAAGGGAAGTAAAAAGCAAGGAATGGATGCAAAACATGTTAGGAAGAAGAAAAATATTAAACTTTGTGACTGTTTCACTGTAGGTGGGGAGGAAAAAGGGAGTTTTCATTAAATAAGTCATACATGTAGAGTTTATAGTTGAAGTCCGCAGGGGGAAAAAGATCAGTAAAAAAGATGAAACCAAGGGACTGTGCAAAGTTAAAAGGTGGAACTAATAAAGCAGACAGAGAAGAAATAACCACAAAACTGTAAGATACAATTTTTGTCATATCTTGGAAATAAAGGAAAAAAAGAGCCTTTCAAGACAAGGGTTTTTTTTTTAAATTGTCAGTATTTTTGTTTGTTTTAATAATCTTAAGTCAGCAATAATCCAGGTTCATATGTGGTGCCATTAATGAACCGAGAAGAGAGAAAACTCCAGTTTCCACTTCATAGCTCTCTAGTGCAAAGCAGCTGGGAGCCCTGGTGAAATAAAGGACATGATAGTACAGTCAGAGAATGTTAGAACTGGAAAGAATATGTAGAAGTTATCTAGTCAAACCCACTCATTTTATGTATGAGAAAATAGAGACCTCAAGCACTTAAACGGCTAGCCTTAGGTACACAGCCAATCAGACCTGGGTCAAGAACAAAAGCCTACTCTACGTAAGTTGATATGATTCTGTATTATAAAGATGGCCTCTCAGATAGTTAATAAGATGACATAGCTTTTTAAATTCTAGTTTAGGACACCATAAGAAAAAATATTATAAATACCCTCTTCAGCCCTTTCTAATTAAAACAAAAAAAAATAGATCTGTTGTAAGAGTGCTCCCAACTATAGGACTTCTTTACCAAAAAAAAGAATTTTTGGTTAACATTTTCAGTGACTACCATGAATTGTTGGTGAATAAAGCCTACTTCCTCTCTGAAGAGTTCATAGGATATAGGTGGAAGATGAGGGGTTTGTAAGCCTCCTGTGGTATTGTTTGGCTTAATAACATTTCTTTATTACCTGTGAGAGTCCTAAATGGTATTGGGTTGGAAGAGAGAGAGAGAGAGAGAGAGAGAGAGAGAGAGAGAGAGAGAGAGAGAGGAACTGAGAGAAACAGAGACAGAGAGACAAAGACAGAAAGAGACAGAGACAGAAATAGATATAGAGACAGAGAAAGACAGAGACAGAAAGACAGAGACAGTGACAGACAGAAAGAGACACAGAGAGAGACAGAGAAACAGAGACAGAGACAGAGAAAGACACAGAGACAGATAAACACACAAAGACAGTGCCAGAGATAGACACAGATAGACACAGAGATAAAGATTCAGAGAAACAGACAGCGAAAGAGACAGACAGACAGACCCAGAAAGATAGAAAGAAGACATAGAGATAGAGACAGTCAGACAGATGGAAAGATGAAGAGATAAGAGACAAAAAGAAAAAGGGCGCCTATTCTTCTCTATATGTGATTTTGCAACTTGATGACCAACCCAATATTCCATTCCTTAAAGATTGTGTCCCTAACTTGCTCTAGTTAGTGGTCTCATGCTCATGGGTCCTATTGCCTATCCCCCGTCATTATGAGAATCCTTGCTAATTACTGCCAAACAGTGATGTAGAACATTTACCTATATAGATCTTTTTTCATTTGCCTGTCTGTCACCAAATTCCCTGGATATTAATCATACCTTCCCAGAACTCCTCATAGGGTTATTGTGACAGATAATAACAAACCAACAAAAACAAAACACACACACACACACACACTCACACACACACACACACACACACACACACACACTGGACTTAGATTCCAGAAAACGTAGGTTATAGACTTGGATGTCTCTAACTAGTCATATGACCTTCAATATGGCATGCCATTTTATTATCTCGTTTAATTTTCACAATGAGTAAAATAAGGGGCTTGGATGATACCTGGGGCCTCTTCCAATCCTAACTTCTATGAATCTATGTTCTTTTTATTTTAATCTGGAACTTTCCCAGATCACTTGCCTTAGTTTTCCTCAACTCCCTGGGATGTAGCTTTTCTCTCTTTTCAGGAAGATCAGAAAATGATTGGAACCTTAATTCTTTTCAGAGAGGAGGTTGGCCTTTTCTCTCAAGTCCTTAGGGTTTTTTCTCACACTATTTCCCATTATTTCTCAGTCATATTTAAATGGAGGGAACATTAGAGTTATGTTTCCCCCTTGCCAATTTCTTTTTCTAATAAGGACAAGGACAGCTTCTTTTCAGAACTAATTGACTTTCTTGCAATGCAACATAGAACTTTAATATTCAGCAAGAGATAAAGTGAAGGAGCTTTATAACTTCATAAAAAGGACATATGCTTTTAAAAGATGTTGGTACTTAATCAGATATAGCTATAGCACAGGCAGTAAGTCCCCAATGTACCAACAGGTCATATTCCAAAATTCATTTGAAAATAAATTATTTGGAAATTGGAAAGCATTTCCCCTGGGAGACAGTGATACATGAGTTATGTTCCCAACACAAAATCCCAACGAGCCCTTAATGCACCTTAACTAGCATAATAACAGTGCTAATTGGAATTCTTAGAGGCAGGACACCAATACAAGTTATAGGGGCAAAAGTGAGAACATTTCCTTCCCAAATTCTGGGTACAGAGCTTACCATAGGCAATATTTTGGAAAATGTCAAGTTGTGGGTTTGTAGATTTTTTGGGGGTGGGATGAGGGAGGGAACCTTCTCAGTTCCTTTATAGAACTCCTAAAGTTCCTGAAACCTTCACCTGTTTTCCCCTCTCTGATTTGCCCTAATTTC
This sequence comes from Trichosurus vulpecula, assembly GCF_011100635.1. Classification (NCBI taxonomy): domain Eukaryota; kingdom Metazoa; phylum Chordata; class Mammalia; order Diprotodontia; family Phalangeridae; genus Trichosurus; species Trichosurus vulpecula. The sequence goes on along the minus strand of NC_050573.1, from coordinate 414,431,801 downwards.
AATATGGTCAACAGTCAAATTACCTTTAGACTTGACATTAAAAAAATCATTGACTGCATGCATATGCTAGTACCTAAATGAGAAATAAATTCTACTGAGTAGATGAATTTTCAGTAATAAGTGAACTTCCTAATCCCTCCAGAAGTACTTGAACTTTTAGAGGTGGGCTGTTTATTATTTGTGGGCCTGTAGGCAGGATAACCAAGAGAAGTACTATGAAATAATTCAAACAATGCCAGAGAAAATGTTTAGAGTGGGAAATTTTCAGCAAGGTGATTCTAATTATCAAAATCTATACCTATTCAAAATGTATTTTTTTTCCTCTTAAAGCTTTTTGACTTTATATTGTTTACTTGTATAATAGTCTCGATTCCTCTACAAGAATTTACATTACCAAGAACAAAAGGTCAGAAATGTCAAGAAAACCAGGGGAAAAAAAAAAAGAAAAAAGGAGATTCAGTTTTATCAGACCTTAAACCATATTAAAGGTGAGAGCATTTCTGAAGTATAAAATGTATGATTTTGATTATGTAAAATTAAAATTTTCTTGTATAAGTAAAACCAATGTATTCAAGAATAGAAGGAATTAAGAAAGTTAGGGGGAAAACTTTCATAGACAATCTCTTAGGATGTGATTGGAATATATTGCTGTGGAGTAGGAAATGATGATCTGGTTTATCTTGAAAAAAAATATAAAGACTTAGACCTATGAAGGAAGATACTTTACATCTTAGGAAAAAAAGATCATAAGTGAAAATATGCAAAATATGGTCTTACATATGCATATGAGTGTATATATATATATGTTTATAGATCATATACAGTATATATATATATGTGTGTGTATATATACATAGACATATATACATATACACATACATACTGTGTGTGTAGGTGTATGATTAATTGTAGCCTTGCTTAAGGTGGGGCAGGGGAGGAAGAATAAAGTAAAAAGTGCACAGCAGCGAACAAAAAAAAGCCTACAAAGAAGCAAACAAAAGATGGGTAGCTTGGAAAATAATGTGTAGCATTTATTATATAGGTTTTCCTTAAATAGAAATTTATTGTTTTATATTGAATCCTCTTATGTTCTGCTGTGCACAGGGCAATTTTTTTCTTGTTTTAGATTTGAGTTTGAAATGAATAAACATTTACAAAAAATAAATAAATGAGCATCTTGAAAAATGTACATTCCTTAAGATCAGGGATCACATCTTCTTCCTCTCTGCCTCTCTTTAGGCAACTAGTAGAAGATCGCATAAAGTCAAACTTTAATAAATATTCTCACTTTTACACCTCTCCCTTCCAAAGAGTTTCCAATGCTTCTAAATGTCTTTTTACATACACTTGGAAGGGTAGTATGATCAGGAGCTCTGGTGGTTGGGGAAATAAAGAAAGGATGGCTTGATAAGCAGAAGCAATGGAACCATATTAGTATGCGAATATTATTGCTGTATATTGTATGATGAAAACTGGAGTGACAAGTAGTGTTTAATGAACTCCAATCTTTAAGTTATCTAAAACTGATTTCATTATTGGCTTTCTCAATTTACAATCATCATCTATTCACCAATGAGTTGATACAGTACTAGAAAAATAGAACCATAACTATATTTATATTCTTGCTATAAAGGAAACTCAAAGATAAAATGAAATCAGTGTTAAATGGAAACACAACTCAAAGGTTCTCCTTAGAGAGACAAAGAAAATATATAATTGCATTGGACTCATAGGGTACTAAAAGCCATTGGGAGGATCATTTCATTATAAACCTGGCTCTTTAATCTTGTATTGTCCACAATGAATATACACAAACAAATTACTATGAAGATGAATGTTACATATACTAAGATCTATTGCGGAGGAAAAAATAGATCATATGAACAACTGTCAGAATACTCTAAAATCGGTCAATATGTCCTGACACTTGGAAACTTCAATACAAATGTGGTCACAGGGTAAAATGGTTAATGTTATATTTGATTTGGAATCAAGAAACAAAAGAGGTCAAAGAACTTGTCTAATTTTCAAGATTCTCACATATCACGAATACTTTCATGTATCATGAATACTTTTGATTCAAGAAGAGAATCTTAATGTGGTGGCCGTTGCAAGAACTAAATAATATTGTTAAAATAAATTGCCTATTAGACAGGAAAACTTACATAAAAGGAATTTTCAAGCCAACTTCCTTTGAAAAGTCAGATCATCAACTGATTGGGGCAAAAGTCAATGTAAATACAATAGTAGAAGAAAGGATGAATATAAAGAAATGTCGCATCTGATTGCATCAGTTTCAAACTGATCTATTTAAACTCTTAACTATGAAAATATTAATCCCTGTAGCTGATAATAATAGCATTTGTATAGCTCTTGAAGGGTAATAAAGAACTTTACATGTATTATCCTATTTAATCCTAATAACTACCCTGTAAGATAGGTACTATTATTATCCCAGTGTTGCAGATGAAAAAAAAGAACTGAGATTGAAAAAAGTTACATGACTTGTTTAAGGTCACAGTTAAGATTTTTCTGAGCCATGATTCAAACTCAGATCTTCAATCTCCAAGTGCAATCCTCTATTCACTGTGGTATGTCAATACCTCCCTTTTTACATTGTCCCTCTCTCTCTCTCTCTCTCTCTCCCCCTCATTCCTCCCTCCTTCATCCCCCTCCTTTTCCTCTTCTCTCTGTTTCAAAGATTCAGAATGAGACATACCATATCAGACATGACCAATGTGTTGATTTGTTGTGCTTGACTGTAATTTTCTGCATTTGTTTTGAGGGGAGTGTGGGCAAAGAAAGAGATACAAATGGGTAAAAACTGAAATGATTAATTTATATATTGTGATATTTTACTCATAATATTTTATGCTGTGAAGGAATTTCAAAGGAGTTAGTAATCAAAGGAACTTACAGGTCATCTAATTGAACTTCATCATATTACAGATGAAGAAATTGAGGTATAGAGATATTAAATGCCTTGCTTACAGACATATAACTAGTTGGCGGCAGAACATACACTATAGTCCGGTTCTACTGACTCCCCACCTGTACTCCGCTTTGCCAGACTGAGTATCTTAAAACACTGTTCACCCTTTGAAATTATATTTTTGTGTTCTTTATTCCATGCTCCTGTCACTAGATCTTTCTAGAGATCACTGCCATGTTTAGGCAGTTGATGGTTTGTTGTCTGTCTTGTTGACCAGAGAGGTTTAGCAGAGAATATGGGAGAGAAGAGTTCCAAATAGGTTTTATTTTTCTTGTCCAAAAAGAAATATGTATGTATGTACATGCATACACACACACACACACACACACACACACACACACACACATATATATATATATATATGTATATATATAAAATCCCTATGTATAGGTAGAAATGTTCAAAAAAGATTGCAGGTTGTTGATTAGAGAATACACACACAATGTTTAACTCTCCTATCTTTCGCACCGACGCTGGAATGTTGTCTTTCTCCCAGTTACTACTATAATAATTATGAATGAAATTTAGCACAAAAGTGGCTCATTTAGTGGATTTTAAAACTCTGTCACAATGGTGAATAGGAAAGGCATTAATTCTATGATGAATAGAATTGCTATTTAGTTGCTTTGTTTCTCTTTAACATGTAACACAAATTGGAGTAATTATCACTGGAAGTCAGTAACTTAAAGTGGCCTGAATTATATCCCTTATTCTATTCAGTGGTTGTAGTCACATAAATAACTGTATTTGTCTATTGAGCTTCAGACATTTCAGTTTATTAGGAATTGTTTAAGCCAAAATGAATATTATTAACTCATGCACCAAAACAAAGGTGGGCAGAGGGGAAAAGTTTTCAAAAAAGGGAATTTGAGAGAGAAAAAAGAAAATCTTTCCAAAATCTAGAAAGTGGGAAAAGTTTATATAGCTTACATCTCTTGATTAGAAGACCTGGGTTTAATATGTTCTACAGTTTCACTTTTAACCCTATCACAGCTATGTCTTCAATTAAAACAGACCTATGTGAATTTGTTAACAGCCAATGGGGCACTTGATTTTAGATATGATTTCTTTTGACCCTTTAAAGTGGATTTTTCTGCTAATGTGCAAGTTGCCATTGGTGGCAGCTTCTTGTTTCGTTCAAAGATTGGCAAATGGAACACCTTACTTCTGAAAAGAGGACTCACTCTGGGCTAGGAAACATTTTGCATCACCCTTTTATTGCTTAACTGATCATACAAATTTCAAGGTGTGTGTTTACAAACATTTTGTTGTGTTTCTTCTGCTATTAGCATTCTAAGGCTTTCTCTTTCCAGGTTTCCATGGCAACTCTTGCACAGCCCCATTCATTAGAAAGAAGTTCTGTTAATTGATCCACTAATGTATAGCTTAATAGTAACTGTTAAGCAGGCTTTTGTTTCCAGGTCATATTTCGGGTTCACCTATTTGCATAAAAACATTTCATTAGCTGAAACCAATCATTAATAGCAATTTTCTTTCTTTAGTTTTAAATAACTAAACCCTCATCGAGGTTTCCCAAATAGCAAATATTTATGTCTTCTAGAATATGCTTTCTCAATGAGCCTGGCTTGCTTTGTTTCCGTGAGCAGCAAGAAAATTACAGAGCTAGAATATTCTGATCAGGGAAAACAAAACAAAACAAAAAAAAAGAAAGTATCTCTTTCCACTGTTGAAAGTTAAATATTCAGGAAACCTAACTGGAGGTCATCTCAAATATTTGGTAACATGACTGTAATGTGTTACTTTCAGGATTAAAATTCAGAGTTTATGTAATTAAATTTCACAATAGGTCAAGTTGAATCTTTTTCATGAAATGACTTTTAAAGGTGTATACTAGAACTAATGTCAATAAACGAAAATTGGAAGAAACAAGTAAAATCATGTTCACTTGAGTTCACTTTTTCTAGATGAACAATTCTGTATTGGACAAAAAAATACTACATCTCATATTTATCAGAAAAGCAATAGCAAATCATCCATGTGCACATACATGCACTTATGCATGAGAGTTGTGCCTAATTTATCTGACAAATATAAAATATACAAATGTGCCTTATGTCTGTATATCTCATATGAATTACCTGGACTAATTGACCTCATTTTCAATTTTCAATACTCACCATTGTGAAAAGCAATGAATTTGATTTTTAAAAGGAAAGCAAACATGTTTGGTTGTCACAGGATGATAAATATTCATTTTGTCCTCCAATCTTTCCAAAATATGTACCTGGTTTCTTTCAGTTTATAATTTGCCCATTCCTCTTCAATTGTACATAAAATAGATTAATTCTTGGATTCTGAGTGACTTCCTTAGTTTTACCATTGACTTGTCTTTTTAAAACCCACATTCTTTGGAATTAATTACAATAAAAGAGTTGTTTCAAAATCAGATAAATCTCACCATAAACAAATTGTATTAATGTAGCTTACTCTTGGTAGGCATACCATGCTTCTAAGCTGAAGAAAATGTAATTAGCACACATAAGCTTTTCTTTTCCCCATTTTCTACCCTTCCCTTGCATCCTTGACCTCTGTGTGTCTTTGCAGAAACACTAATAGCATTAACATTATGCTACGATTAAAAAGCTAGACAGCACAACAATGCTGCTTGACAAGATATTTTTACAATCCTTTTTGATGTCATTCAGTTAAGATTGAATGTCCTTTGAACTCTTGTAAATTAAGTGGATGTTCAGTGCCTGTATTCTCATATGGTAACCCTCTGTGGTATCTCTTAGGTCTCTTCTACTTTATAGGGTGAAGCATTGGTTTCAATTTATACTAGCAGCACCTATAATTTTGTTAAATAGTAATTATTCCTACATTACACAGATATCCAAATGAGAATAAAAAATGAAATGAAAATCTTTATGAAATGCAAAAAGGTTATGTTTTCAATGATTTACAAGTATATCGTCAAAAATGCAAAATTTCCCCCAACCATAAATTTGAAATGTATTCATGCATAACCATTAGAATGTAACTGGGAAGATGACATAAAAACCCCATTTGCCCTCAGTTAGGAGTACAATATAAAGATTATTTGGTGGTGGTTGTTTGTCCTTTGTACCTGAAGAGGACCAATGACATCATGATATCAGAGTCAGGTTATAGTGTGGTTGATGGTGGCTTATCAGTCCAGTATGAGCTCAGAAGGCTCTACTATAGGTTGGCACAAATACTCTATTTGACCGTTTGGAATGGAGAGTTCTCTAGATATGAACATCTCACATTTCTTTGTGCTGCTGCAATTCTGAGTTGGTAAAATAGTGGATGTCTTGGCTTGTGTATAAATTGGATTTAAGTGAGACAGAGTTGCACAAAGTTGCCAGTGCCTTCTCCCTTCCAGAGTAATCAAAGTTCAATGGCAAGACAAAATTCAAGATGACTGGCAATGGCTTGGGAGGTAGTGGATGATCTTGGGATCTTCAACGTCTGACCAAATTCTAAGCACTTAACAGTGCTTGTTTCCGCCACCTTTGTGGCCTGTTGGAACAAATTGTTCTCATCCACCCATTCTGTCGGGGGAAGTCTTTGCATGCTTGGAGGAGGTAAATAGCACAGGGCAGCTAGGTGGCACAGTGGATAGAGTGCCAGGACTAGAGTCAAGAAGACTCATCTTGATAAATTCAAATATGGTCTCAAGAATTACTAGCTGTACTACCCTGGTCAAGTAACTTAACCCTGCTTGCCTCAGATTATTTAGCAGGGTTTGGCCGAGGTGATGTTGTTAGTAATCATAAGCAACTCCCCTTAAAATAATGCAAAAGCTCAAACAATGGGATGAAATAAGAGCCCACTATTTTACTTTGGAATTCCCTTGGTTCTGCCAGGCTAGTGGGATCTTTGACATGACTTAAACATCTAGATTTCAGGTTCATGATTTTTTTCTTAATATTAAAAACCTTGCTTTTAATTATTTTAAGGAAATAATGGTGATACATTTTGTTAAGACTACAAATGATTAATAATTAAGGTTTTGGGGGAAGAATTTGAACATTTAAAAAACAACCTCTTTCTATATATAGGCGTTTCCTGGAAGGATAATATAAAGTTAAAACCCTTATGTCACCTACTTCATTCAAGAGAACATTCCATGTTATAAAATTAATGATACACATTTAAATTTAATGTTTAATAGTGCACACAAATACATATTAAACATTGTTTATTTGTTTTTGGCTGATTTAACCAAATTCTCTGTTAAACACATAATTTATTTAATTTCTATAATTAATGCATCTCCCAAATATCACAATTATTATGAGTCTTTAACCTAATATATCAGTATGACAACTAAATTTAGAACAAATTCAGGTTCTATTGGTTCTATTCATTGTAACTTTATAGCAAAGCAATGAGGTAAGTAAGTTTGTTCTTCCGCATAACTGGTAGGCAGAGAAACCAAAGCTGGTTTGATTTCATGAGCGTTTAGGCCTTTCCATTCTCTCACCAAATATATCCCTATCTGCTCACTGATGCCTGCATTTCCACAATTAGAATCATAGGATCATAGAATGTTCAAATTGGAAGGGAATTTAGAGCTCATCTAGTTAATCCCCACATATGTACAGATAAGGGAAGTGAGGCCTTGATAGGTAAAGTGACTTGACCATGATCACCAAGCTAGAAATGTGGTTTAAGGCTTTGTTCCCTTAAAAAAGTATATTCAAATAAGCTTTGTAAAAGGTTTTTCTTAAGAAACTTGGGACATTCTAATTATCCAAGAAAGTTCCTCTAAAATCTAAGAAAGAAATGATGTTTTACTTAATTGTTGACTTTTATGATGCTAGTTTAGGATAGATAACTCGGCAATATTTTGGTCCCAATGGGATAAGGACTCATGATGGGAGGTGGGTATTATAATAGGTTTTAAGTAGGAGACATGGTGAGATGGGAAGAGGATAAAACATCAGCAAATTAGGATCACAACTCAAATGGGGGAGGGGGCATTGTTGGGCAGGTATGAGTAGATTCTGCCTTGAGTATGAGCCTAACCAGCTGGGTGCACGCAATCACACAAACATATATGTGCACATAAGTTTTTATATGCACGATGCATGCATGTGCATACTCACGTGTATATATGCATATGCAAGTGTATATATACATACATAAACATGCATTTATATACAAGTGTACTTCTATTATAGAAGGCCTGGGTTGAAGTGCTGCTTTTGAAACAAACTGTCTGTGTGACTCCCCAGCAAGTCATTTAACTGCTAAGCAATTTAAGAAATTTTAAGATTGTAGAGAAGTTGGTGATCTTCATTGGTAGATGGAATTTCTATAGGGAATTCCTATGTCAAGGAAATCAAAGGTCCCTATCTCCCAACCTAAAATCTCAATCTCTCTCTCTCTCTCTCTCTCTCTCTCTCTCTCATATAGATATAGATATAGATATATACATATGCTTGTATATCTATGTATGTGTGTATATTCATATACACACACATGCATTCACAAATGATTTCTTTGGTGTGATGTGATAAGGAAACACCTCTATCAGAAGGTAAGAAAAGCATTTTTGTAGAGCTGCCTGGAGCATTAACAAGTAAGTGACTTGTTTGGTTTCACGCAGACAATGTGTATAAAAAGTCAGTACTTGAAATCATACCTTACTAAATCCAATATCAGCCTGTTCTCTTTCCACCAACCTGCATCTTCTTCTATACCTCTCACATAAATAATACATACACACACACGCACACAAAGACACAGGCATTTTTTTGTTGTTGATTGTTCATTAACAAGAAGCCTCCTTCAGAGCTGTCAATGATTCTGACTTTGAGCAAGGGATGTCCAGCTTAGCTGTGTGGCAGAAGCCTGAACCTGTCCAGACTGGAAACAGTGAACTAGCCTCTTAAGTACAGAATTATTGTCTGTTTTGAAATTCCCTTCTTTATCCAAGATGTAAGTAGATATATCTTTGCCAATGATCACAATTTTAACTGAATTCTACCTACTAGACCATACCTCTGTTCCCCAGTCCATAAGCCCACCCCACCCAAGTAACAGTCTATGCAATCCAGCCAAGAAAGAGCAGTAGAAGAAAATAAAGTGATGAGAATTCATACTGCAAAAAAGATTTTCACTTTACAGAAGGATTTGCAGTTGGGGTGTTTTGGAGGGGACAAATATTACCCTAGTACATTTAAAATATGTTTCAATTTGCAAAGATTCAAGCTATGCACAAATTTTCAGAAGTACACATTACATGAAATAAAGCATACCTTCACTTTCAGATTTCTGTTATTACATGGTCATTTAGCTTTGTTAGAGTAGTCTGAGTAATTTGATCTTTCATTACTCAGTTTTACAGTTACATGCATACACATCACCTTAGCTGGACTTGGTATGATGTTTTTTGTTTCTTTATACCTTTGCTAAAAAAAAAAAAAAAAAGAGCCAAGGCATTTCTGATTACCATGCATCAGACTAGTCTGTTGGCCATTATTGTTTCCCAGAAGTCTCTAGAATATATATGAGCTCAAGTACTGACTATGGAAATCCATGTAATTTATTTGTTCTAAAAGCTTCCAGTGCCCTCTCCCTCCCCAAATTTCCATCAGTTCAAAGGTGGAACTTTTGGTGGATCTTTTATCTTCTTGTCTCTAGCTCTTTACATCCCTGACCAAGAGGCCGAATGAAAATTACCTAAAACTTAGGTTTTGATGCCAGATCAGAGTCTCCTAAAAGGGGCAGAATAGAAAGATATTCAATGTACAGTGCAAAGCACACATAGGACAGCTACTGATTCTAAAAAGGAATGTTAAAAGTGACTCAAAATAGGAACAAAAGAAATAGTAAACAAAAAAGATTCACAAGCACATATTAGCAAGATAAACAATTAATGCTATTGTTTTAAAACTACTATTGCAACATTTAGGGTGAGTGAGACTTAAAGATAAGAACATGAAATAATTTATGGGGTTGCTGAAGAGAAATTCTACATGTCACCTTGGTTCTACGCTGTCCAAATGATTTCCTCAAGGTTTGTGTCTTCTGGAAAGCTAGGTCACAAGCTGAGTTCATTGTCTAGCCAGTGATTTTCTTCTCCTCCAAGTGCTGTAGTGGATATAGAAAGAGTATGTCTCACAGCAACTGAGGACCCTTATATCTCAAATTCATAAAATTGTTTCCAAGCCTGAACACATCCATTTAAGATCCTATTTTTCACAACTTATGTGATTAGAAAACAAACACAAAACAGAAGAAGGGACCAAGAATCTGAGATTCAGGCTCAGACTTGGCTAGGTTGGAAATGTGCCTTAACTACCATATGTTCACAGGCAACATGTGACCAGATAGCTAAAGAGCATCAGCTCCCTTTCAATGAAAGGTTTGAACTATCCTTAAATTAGATGGGAGGAAAAGCTGACAAGGTACTTCCTGTTAAAGATCCATTGAGTTGGTGGTGTCTCTTACTGATCAGAAGCCAATAAGGGGATCATTTGAAAGCACAAGTCTTTCACTTCTAATGTTCCCTGTCCCCCCACCATCCTTCCCCAGTCCCCAAGGTGTCAGAAATTCTTTGTCTCATTCTCCCCATTTGGTCTAGGTCCTATAGATCCATGGAGCTTCTTTATATTTGTGTATATGCAAATATTTGCATGTTACTCCCTACTACACCTGAAAGTATGTAAGTCCCTTAGCACAGTCTATTTTGTTTCTATTTTTGTATCCCCATCACCTCAAACAATGCCTGGCACATAATAGGAGCTTAATAAATGCATGCTGATTAATCGATCAAAGCCTCTCTGTTTTAACTATCTGGCTAGCAGCTTCTGTGGAGGTATAAGATTCACCCACAGCCAGCACTCAGAAAGCTGCCAACAGCACAGGTTCTTTTGATCTGATTAATTAAGGAAAGCAAGGTGAAGGGGTTGACAAGCTTACTTTTAATTCAGCATACAAATATCATCCAGTTAGTTCAGGGGAAAAAGCCAGCACCCTGAACTTCAAAACAAAGTGCAAACACATTACAAACATCAACAGACAGACTTTGTCTGATTCAAATCCCAACACAGAGTTACCAGAGTTCAACAAAGTCTCAGCATCCGGGTTTACAAGCTGGAGGGCTCCTTAGCTACAGCTGCCCAGAGTCTCCTCATCAACACCATCTCCAGAGCCCTGCACAAATGGCTCTGTCCTCCCTTCTTATAGGGCTTCAGACATCATCAAACGTCATCTGAATCACCAGAGCTCAGGCTCTGGTGATGGGTTCTTGAGTTGGCCCCTCCCCTTAGGACCCTGGGAGGTTCACATCCACATAGATTAGGTTAACACCTAATGCGGTTTGGGCCTGTGGCTTAGCACCTATTAAGGCTCACTGAATTACTCAAAGAAAACAAAGGCCATTTTGCTTATCAACTCCTATTTATACAATTTACCGAAGTTCTAAATTTCTGATGACACAGTCCACAACTAAAGTTTCTGCTACAAAATAGTCATTCTCTGAACCTAGTATTCAGATTATGGAAGGCTTCTAGGATATGTCTAAAACCAACAATTCCTCAATTCATTCCATTTTATTTTTACAGCATTTTAAAAGTAAACATAAAAATATTTATAAAATTTCAATATGCATTATTTTAAAATTTTAAACCTGAACACCACTGAATGGAGCAAATAAACAAATGCAGGTACTTTTTGAATGGAAATCAACTAACGGTTATGAAATTCTAAGGAAAAAAAGAGAAAAATGACTATGAAAATTGCTGTTTTCATTCAGCCACTATGTCTCCAAACACAACAAGAATGGGTATTACAATTTCAACTTTGTCTGTACACATTTACTAACACTATTGAGAAGTGGTCCAGTTACCATTCTCAATCTAATTGATCAGTGGAGGCAGCATTGATGGAATCCTTATAAAGCTGCCCTCAGTCTCGATATTGTAACTTCCTTACAGGCCCCAGTGAACCGCAGGCCCATTGCCCCTACCTAACCACTTACTGCTCCCCCACCCCCAACACACACACTCAATATCTTACTTCTTCTTCATATAAGCCTCACTGCTTACTAGAACAACAGGTGTGTCCATGAACTCAGATTTCTCACAAAACAGCAGGTATGTACATGTGATGGTGTTCCAGCCACTGCCTCAAGCTAGCCACTGTCCCCAGACCCATTCCTAATATTTCCCACAGAACCAGCAGGTGTGTCCATTCACCCAACCACAACCATGTCAATCTAGCCTTAGATAGGACCACAATATTCAGCCAATCAGAAAGCAGCACCACCAAGACCCCGAAACAACAGAAAGGACTTTCACTAAGTAGGCACCTGTGCAGTAATAGTAAAGAACTGAACTAGAGTGAACCTATGATGTAAGAGGTAAGAGGTTGATAATAATATGATTATCAAACATACATACCTCCCAAATGAGTTTTTCTGTATGCATTGTGGGCATTTGCAGTTCTACCCTGTGCCTGGGACCCCTCCCCTATTACCTAATCCCTTAACAAACTGTTGCAACAATCTGCTAGCAGCTGCTGTAGGGGTATAAGACCCACCAACAACCAGCACACAGAAAGCTGCCAACACAGGTTCTTTAGATCTGCTTCACTAAGGAAAGCAACTAAAGGATTAACAATCTTACTTTAATCCAACATACAAATATCATTCACTCAGCTCAAGGGAAAAAGCAAGCACCCTGAGCTTCAGAGCAAATACAAACAAATTACAAACAACAACAGACAGACCCTGTCTGATTCAAATCTTAATGCATAGTTACCAGAGTTTAACAAAGTCTGAACATCCAGGTTTACAAGCTGGAGGGCTCTTTACTACAGCTACAGGGAGTCTCCACATCAGCACTCTGCCAAGAGCGAGAGCCCTAAGCAAAAAGCTCTGTTCTTTCTTTTTATTAACTCTTTAGCTGCCATCAAACATCTGAGCAACCAGAACTTAGGCTCTTACTATTGGCTCTGGTCTTAGCAGCTCCCCTTAGGACCCGGAGGGTAGTAGATACGGGTTTGGGCCTGGGGCTTTGCACCTAGTAAGCCTTAATCAAAGACAATTAATTTATCATTCAAAAATAGTAAAAAATGTCCCAACTTGATTGATATTACACAAACTCCTTCTGCCTTTTTAATATTCATAATTTCTGTTATGTAATTGCATCTTTACCCTATATCCATCTTGCTTTCTCTGAAGTTGATGGTTCCTCTTGGAACTTAGCCCTCTTCATGAGAGGCATCAACCTCAATAAATGCTTATACTTGGATTAGAGGTGGTCTGACTCTGAGTTCTTTGAGATGGTTCCACCACAACCCATCATGAAGTCTCAAAGTTTTTAGTGTCCCTGGGTAGGCAGAGTCTAAACTGCAACAGTCTGAACTCTCTGCAGGTAGGTGGTACAGAGGATAGAATGCTGGGCCTGAAGTCAGAAAGACCTTTCTTCCTGAGTTCAAATCCAGCCTCAGATACTTACTAGCTGTGTGACCAAGTACTCAACCCTGTTTTCCTCAGTTTCCTCATCTGTAAAATGAGCTGCAGAAGCAAATGGCAAACCATGGCAGTATCCTTACCAAGAAAACCCCAAATGGGATCACAGAGAGTCTGATGAATCTGAAAAAGAGCTCAGCAACATTTTGCTGACTGAACCAATATGTAGAAACCTGATCTTAATGGGATTGTCTTCAAAATAAAGTCAGAATACTTCTCAACCTTATTCTATTTCAGCCAGCCTGGGCCCAACCCCACTGCCTGCCAGCTCCATGGGCATGACCCTATGAGGCTCCCAGTGCCCCAGCAGGGGCCAGGAACCCACCGGCACCAGCTGTGGATTGCCCTGGGCCAAGGCAGAAGGCATCACCATCCCGAAACAGAACAGTATTGCCATGGGACTCCTAAAAGGACACCCTTGGAGGGACCAACTCTGGCCCCTCTTTCTCCTCCCCCTTCCCTAGGCCCACAGGGAACCTCAGAGACCACCCCATCACCTAGGCTGTGTGGAGATTTGCACACCATGGGAAACAACTATTCACCGGATATTGCTTTTCCTGAAAATGAAAAATGAATGCCTTGCAAGGTTTTGCAAATGTAGTTCCAGCTACCTTCTTCTACCTATACAATTCTCTGACCAACTTGTTATCCATCCACAATGTCTGTTCAGGGTATATGAATTGATATACTGATTCAATTGTTCGCCATCCAACTGGACATCATATTCTGGACATTAGGCATTTTCCATCATTTTTCGCCTGTGTGGAAGCTACATAATATTTTGTGGCTTGATGTAATCCACACAATATTATCCACAAATGGAAACATCAGAAAACCTCAATGTCTATAGGTTTTCAGTTTTACTCTCTAGAAGACATCTTCCATAACCTTTGATGAGCATCCTTCTTCTGTTTTAGGCTTTTTAATATTATAAATTGAAGTGATGTTTATTAGTGTTATTTCTGGTGTAAATAATTTTGTATTAGTATATTTATGAGAGACTCCTCTTTGGAGCAGAACACTTAAGAGGTGGTATTCTAATCTGAGAAGTCAAAGGCCTCTTAACTAGAAAAAAAACACAAAATACAGTGGAATCTTGTCTTCTTTGTACCTTTCAAGCAACTGGGTGACTGTAATGATACGTATGCTATAGGAAATCTTTTATGAATGCTGACTGGTTCATAGTTTTAAGGTGATACAGATGTAGATAATTGCTGCAAAGACATTATAGCAGTAGTGTGTGCTTCTTCCTCTTTCAGTGTATTTCATTTTGTCATTCCTTGTGACTTGAACAGGATTTTTCTTGGGCATCAAATGTGCCAAGGGGCCAGGTATATAGTGGGAGTGAGGGTGTTAGTCATGGAGTTGAAACAGTAAGGAAGTGAGGAAAAGAGGGGCTCCTGGCCTTCGAGGTCAAAGTCCACTTCAAAATGACACAGTTTACCATGGAAGCAGATATCAAGCTAGGGATACAAACCATTCCAATTGCCACAGCCTCCTCCATTTACCATAATTTTTTCTGTGATAGCAAATTAGATGCATACGATCCTTACCTCATAGTCATGTCAGCCATTTACTTGGCAGGTAAAGTGGAGGAGCAACACTTCAGGACAAGAGACATCATCAACGTGTCTCAAAGGTATTTAAATCCCAAGAGTAAACCTTTGGAGTTAGACTTCTGGCTCTGGTAATTGAAGGGCTACATTTTTTCAGTGTGTATTACTCATATTGAGAGTTTTGTATTTCCAAGGAAAAAGGAATGTACTGTGTAAGGTGCCTTTTGAACCTTAGGAACTTTTTGAAGATGAATCTTTTGAATTTTGTGCAGACTGTATTTATACATCTATTCATTAAAATAAAAAACAATATAGAATACCTGATTGTACCCTTTGGGATATCTTTTTAAGCAATAGATAAGCTTAACTTTCTAACATAAAGTGAACAGTATTTTATGTTATGGTAAAATATAAACAATTTTTTGTAAAGTTGTGAGAATAGGTATATACTTTAGGAGTTTTCAAACTTATGTGGGCCACATTAGGGATAGGAGGATGATATTAGCCATATTCTTTCACATTTTGTGTTATCTTCCCCTCCCTAAAATATATTATAAAATAGAATCTTTTCAACATAAATGTTCTTCCAGAAATTCTATATGCTCCAAATCTTGGAACACCTTGATCTCTGAAGAATCAAAGTTTTCCACTAAATCTTTGAACAATTGAGACCTAGCTAGTGGGCAAAAGTATGCCTATTTCCACTGATGTAGTGTGTGCAAGAAATGGTGTAAAGGGGAAAAGAATGGTAGATCATTCATGTAGCAAGCATCAAGGCATAACAGAAAGACAGCATAAGTGATGGACTGGTACCCACAAAATGTAAAAAATAGAGAAAGGCCTCTAGAATACTAGGTAAATATGCAGAGAATATAAGAGAACAGGGAAAAAGCATCATATAGGAAGCGACAGTAGGGATAGGTTACTATCAGCACCATTAGAGGGAGTGCCCTCATGGATGAGATTATGGATTGATTGAAGTGTTGGGAGAATAGCAAAACACTTTTATACTTAAGGAACCAGGGCTATATTGCAAACAGTTGGCCAAAGGAAACAACTTGTCTTAAGATTTTTATTTATGTTTTTCCAAAAGCATTTACTGCTTACATATTAATCCTATTTGTTGGTTTCCTAATAAAAGAATTTTTTCATGTAAAAGAAAATCTGCTGTTCTGTTGCCATCCATATAAAGAAAACCTTAGAAAGCAACTAAAGGTATCTGTTAAGGAAAAACTCTCTCAAATACTGATTCAGGAGGTAGCAAGGCCTTATTGAAACATAAAACATTTAAACAAACTCAAGGATGCTTTAAAATATCTGGGAGGGTCACAGGAGAGAATGTTTTAAAATGGAGACTGACATTCAAGGAAGCCAATATGCCTCTGTGGTTACAATTTCTGTTAGATCTCCCTCCCACATCAAAAAGCAGAATTTTTATCTGCTAAAGAAAGTGTCATTTTGATTTTACTCTCCTTTCTCACCAATTTTCTCCCTTTGACAATTAGTTTTTAAGGAAGTGCAAACTGCATGGCTAATTTGAATACAGGCTCTTATCTTCCCTTCCTTTGCCTTTTTCAAATAGAGAAACTGACAAGTGACACCTCAGTTTATCTAATATCAACAAACCTCTTTTGCCTGTTAAATAATATCATTTGACACGTTTCACAAACCCCGTTATATTAGCATGCAAATTGTTTTTTTTTTCAAACAGTTTGCATGGAAGATGTAGAAATTATTAGGTATAGGATTAGAAATTCTAATTAAGATGGAACCGAGCATTGGCAGCTGCTCAGCATTCACAATTTCTATAATCCAAAGGAACTGAAGTTTTAGAACTCTAGAGAGCTATACCGAAGCAGATACCATTTTAACTGCCATTCTTCTCATATCACGGTGCCTGGCACATAGTATGCATTTGGCAACTGCTTTTTGAGTGACTGTGACTATTATTTCTTGACAAAAATAATGATGCTATATCATTCCTACATGTGGTCTTCCTATTAGGATACCCAGTGCTTTGATAAATGAACTTTTTATTATCTCCTTAATAAATGTACAGCATTATTCCCAATTTTACATATTAGGAAAATGAGGCCTCAGTAATTTTTGCCTGTGTCTATGCTGGTGTGAGTGGTGTATTCACTGCCAGCCAAGGAAGCACTACATATTTGGTGTACACACTCATCAGATACGTTCCAATTAGATTTGTATATATCACTGCCACAATTACACCAGGTTTTGAGTATGGGTTCTCCTTTTGGAAGAAATAATGAGGAGAAGTTGAATTTTTAATTCAATCATATCCAAAAGAAATTGTTAGTTTATAGGACCAATCATGGTCTTTAAAAGGAAAAAAATACCGTCAGAAAAGATGCTTGTAATACACATAGTCTAAGTAATTTACCCAACACCAAATCATTTCATGAAAAGGAAAGTGCATTCAGAGATCCTGATTATCTTTTGTGGGCTTAAATGATTTTTGCCACCTTGCCTTTCTGAAAGTGACTGCAGCTGAAGTAACCTATATCTTCAATGATGGGGTGCAATGCTGTAACATACTGAGCCTTATGAATAAGCCTTAGCCACTATAGCTTTAGTTCTTTTCTATGGTTAAATTACAGAGCTAGAAATCAAAATGATTGATCTATGATCCTGGCTTTCTCATTGACTTGCTATGTGACTTTGGAGAGCCTATTTATCCTTTCGTGTTTATTATTTTCAATGGAAGCTGTAATTTCTGCTGCCTGTTGGTGTTGCAAGGATGCTATGAAAGTTAGCAAAAGCAGAAGAAAAAGAAGTTTTTACCTTCTTGGCAAAAATAGGGTATATTATCCGTTGTCCTATTGAATTTGCCATCTTCATTGTCACCATTGCTATTGTCAGATATGGGCAAGATCCAAATATCATTTTGATGGTGCTTTTTAACACTGCCAACCAGAAGGGAGGAGGGAGTTTGTAGAGCAAATGAGGGTGATGGCTTGAGATGGGGGAAATACCAAATAGTGTGATCCAAGAGAGATGAATAGTGTTTTTTAGCAATCAACCAATATAAACATTTTTACATAATATTATATTAACTATATGCTATGTGCTAGGCATTGTGCCAAATGCTCAGAAACAAGTAACTAGCTGCGACTCATGTAGCCTTGGGCAAATCTCTGTACTTTTTTCCAATTACAAAGTTAAAGAAGTTGCACTAAACAGTTTGAAAATTTTTGAGGGAATCATTATCATCATCATCATCATCATCATCATCATCACTAGCATTTTTATAGCGCTTTAAGGTTTATAGATCACTGTAGGTAATGTAGGTGTCAGAGGCCAGTACTGGGTCAGGAAGATTCACCTTCTTGAGTGAAAATCTGGCCTCAAACACTTACTAACTGTGTGATTGAGGGCAAGTCACTTAACCCTGTTTGCCTCAATTTCCTCATCTGTAAACTAAGTTCGAGAAGGAAATGGCAAATCAATCCAGTATCTTTGCCAAGAAAACCCCATATGGGGTAACAACAAGTCAGACACAACTGAAACAACTGAAAAGAGACAACCAAAAACACTCTGTTATTGAAATTCAAAACAACCCTATGAGGTAGGTGAAAATTGAGTAGTTACTAGATGGTCCTATCAAGCCCTACCTCCCTGTGGGGACTGTGTTGGACCTGCTGGCCATTTCTCTGGTGTAAGACCTGTGACCTTCATCAAATAGTCTGGTGAGTAACACCTGAAATTGGCAACAGAAAGAACACTCATTTTTGAAAAAGCAAGTATGTTAAACCCTTCAGCAAATTGGAGGGAGGCAGCCTGTTAACAATGGAAAAGATGCTGCCTCTTAAGTCAGAATACCTAGTTCAAACTTCACCTCTGGCACTGAAGTAGCAATGATTTTGCAAGGCACTTAGTCTCAAGGCCCTTTACTTTCCTCATCTGTAAAATGAAGGGGTTCATTTATTTTTTTTTCTTTTTTTTATTTTTTATTCTTTTTTTTGAGTTCCAGAAAAACTGGAACTCAAAACTATGTAGAACCATGTGTGGTAAACTAAAAATAAATAAAGAAATTAAAAAAAAATGAAGGGGTTCATTTAGATCAGTAATGTCAAACAGAAACTGAAATATCTCTAAGGCAGCATATTGACTTAGAAAACCACAAATTTGCATTACATTGTTTTATATTGTTATTTATTTTGTTAAATGTTTCCCAATTATACTTTAATCTGGTTTGGCCTGAAATCTGGAGTTTGGCCAAAACAAGAAGCCTGTAGGTCTGAAGACTGACACATCTGATCTAAATAGCTTCAGGTAGCTTCTTACTCTACATCTAAAATAGCTGTGATTGGATTATTTGTCTCTCCTATGCATAGAAATAATAATAATAGTCAGCATTTATATAGTATGTACTATGTGCCAGGTACTGAGCCAAAGGCTTCATTTGATCCTAACAATCAGCTTGGGATTTAGATGTTATTATTTTGCCTATTCAATCATTGAGGACACTGAGGCAAACAGAGATTAAGTGATTTGCCTGGAGTATCACAATTAGTAAATGTCTGAAACTGCATTTGAACTCAGTTCTTCCTGACACCAGAACCAGTATTCTATCCACTGTGCCACCTAGCTGCTATGTTGTTCTTATTCAGTTGTGTCCTATTCAAATAGCATTTGAGGTTTTCTTGGCAAAGATACTGGAGTAGTCCACCATTTCCTTCTCCAGCTCATTTTTTACAGATGAGGAAACTGAGGCAAATTGTTAAGGGACTTGCCCAGGGTCACACAGCTAGTAAGGGTCTGAGGGCAGATTTGAACCCAGAAAGATGAGTCTTCCTGACTCCAGGTCTGGCACTTTATCCCCTGCACCCTACCTAGCTGCTGTAGGTTAATCAATAGTAAAGGTTCTAGTAGCCACTAGCAATGCAAATCTTCATTTCTGCAGTTCTATACCCAAAGCTTATTTAATCCATTAAGAAGCTGAATGTTAATGATGTACTAATCACGTCATAGAACCACATAGCTTTTCATAGTTTTTGAAGGGTTTTTATTGAGGGTACCAAAAACAAAGTAAGAAAGCTTTCCTTTCTTCTTTCTACTCCACCTTGTTGAAAACACATTAGTCCATCTTAGAAGGTCCTTACAGCTAACACAAGACCATTCTAAATACATTTTCTTCTTTAAAAAAAAAAAGACCTTGTGATTTTTCAAATGTCTTCCACTCAGGGAATAGTTTGCTTATCAAAAGAATTTATCAATCATAGGATTTATTTTGTATTTAGACAAGTGAGAAAGTATATTTAGGTAATCCCTTTTCACACACATATACATGCAAGCACATTGACAAGAAATCCTTTAAAATAATAATTTAACAAAAATCTAAATCTTATACTAGCTGGCCTTTGGAAACACAGCTGGTTATACTACTTGTTCTTTATCCACAAAGAAAACTTCAGATGATAGTGTAAACAGAAAGCTGAGGAAGACAGAAGAAATGTATTGAGGAGAAAGGGGTTGACAGCAGGAGGCTAGCTGCTACAATAATTTATTTCAACAATAAAGTATATCTACTTTTAAGCAGTCTTATTTAATTCAAACCAACAAACATTTATTAACTTTGTACAAAACGCAAATTGCCCTTTACCAAGGCCTTTATACTTAGCTATAAAGAGGATTTTGGGGCAATCTGTCCACAGTAAGGGTCATCTTCTAAATGCAGTAGGTAAACAAGCAATCAACATTTTACAAGGAGGTCATGTTCCAAACATTCATTTATAATTTCGTTGCTTGAAATCCAGCATGTATTTCTCCATAAATATAATGCTGAATATGGTGGTTAGGTTTCTAGAAGGCCAGCCCACAAAAGCCCATTTAATTAATTATGTAGCTCAGTTTATACTATACTAATAGTACTTCACAATCTAAATAAAAACTTTTGAGTTTTCTAAGGGCTTTCATTGATAATAATAAACAGCAGGTTAAAAAGTTCTTTCATACACCTCCCCCTCATTTTCTGCCTTCCTCTCCTCATTCATTACTCCACCACCATCACCACCCTTTCTACCTCCAATTAGCTCCTAGAGGAATATTGCACATGGCAGAATTTCTTAACTGAAATTCATAATCATTCAAAAGAGTTTGAACTAAATATCTACACTGGAGAGGATGATGTGGAGGGAAAATAAGTGACCATAGAATGTCTATTATCAAGACTGAGATTTATAATAGGATGGAAAACCCACAGAGCTTGCCCATCAATACACCTTACTTCAGTAGACATAATGCACAGAATATGAACTGGGCACACAAGTGCACACATGGAGGAGAGTACACCGGACTGTCTTTGGGAAACTGCACAATGCTTTTAATGATGCCAAGTTTCTCTTTGAAACTGAGACCTAACTTTTAAAAACATTAATGATCTTCCAATAAATCCATCAGCAAGTATGTTAAATACTTACTACCAAAGGTTGTATTGAGTACTAGGTATATAAAGACAAAATAATGAAACAATCCCTGCTCTCAAGGAGCTTACATTGCAATGAGAGAGACGCCAGGTGTATTAAGAGGCTTATCTCCTCACAGCCCCTTCAGAAACAAGTTTTCAGGTCTACTACCATTTTTGCTAACTTTAGTGGTAGGGTAAGACGATACCACAAAATTCTTTGAATTTGTATGTTTCTGATTACTAGCAATTCTAAATATGTTTTATTCATTTATTCATTTATTGTGGCACGGATAACTATTTTGAGTTTGTATTTCTTGAGGAAACACATTTTAAAAATTAATATTCATTCAAAATATCTCATATTCATCCTACAATTTCCCTCAATTCCTGTGTAGGAAAAGGAAGAAAAACAGATTTACTGAAAATTCAGCACTTTGAACTGCCTGACTTTTATATGTAAGAGTGTCCTCTTTGGAAATTATATATTTTTAACAACATCATACAGTCTCTCAGCTTCTGAGGTGGTTCATTCTTTTCAACACCAACATAATCAACACTACCATGATAAAAACTCATATTTATGCTCCTCTTTATGATTTACAGATCATGTACCTCAAAGAAATGCAGTGAGATAAATCAGCATCATAAATACTATTTTCCCCATCTTTTATGAAATATTTTCTAAGTTTCAAGAAACTCAGATATAGAAGGGTTAAATTATTTGCCCATGGTTGAACAGCCCATATGTACTGGAAGTTAGATCTGAACCCAGATTTCATGACTCCAAACCAAAATTCTCACCATAATAAATTGCCATAATAAATCAAACTGCCTTTCCCTCCAATGATCTCACCTAAAGGATAAAGCAGAGGATTAATACACAAAGAATTGCCAGTATAAAAAGTATTAGAAAGAACATCCAAGGAAGTTTGAGTAATGGAAAGAAATGACTATGGAAGGATGTGACCGTAGATTCATTATTTTTTCCTTTAATAACATAACATTTTTGAGATGATGAGGCAGTAACTTATTAAAGAATATTCTTGTGATTTTGCTTTGTTTTGTTTTGTTTTTCTTATGAGAGATGTGGAATCAACAAAGCTAGGAAAGACCTCAAGAGACCATCCTGTCTAGCTTCAGGGTCCTTCATTATTATTTAGCCTCACTATTTTCCTAGGTGTTTTCATATCTAATTGTTTTTCCTCATAGACCTCAGAAAAGAAAATTGTCTCTTCTTCCCAATTAAAGAAAATTTGTGTCTCAATATTAGTGTTATTTATGGAAATGCTCAACTAAAAAACTACCTTCAGTTATCTTTATCTTAGGCTTCAAAATGTGTTTTTAAGTTAAATTCTTTACTGCCACATATAACTAATTGAAAGGTGTAGTATATATGAAAACTGAATTGATCCAAGGTAACGACTGTATTTTTAAGATAGTAAAAACCTCACAGTGTGTATATATATATATATATATATATATATATATATATATATATGTATATATATATATACCACACATATGTACCTAAGTTGATGTATACATGTACATATGTATGTATAATATATATGTTTTTATATACATATATGTGTATAAACCTTGTAGACACACATGTAACTAGGTAGTAAACAATGGAAAATCAGATTATAGAGCCCTTCACTCAGGGTGAAGATACTTACTAAAGAAAAAAAGAAACCAGAAAATCTGCTGAAGGTAGTATTTAAGCTTTTTAAAGGAAGCAGGGGGCCCTAGGGGTGAACCTGAGAAGGTAGAGCGTTCAGGACATGGGAAACAGCTCATGAAAAGGCATCAAGTACAGAGATGAAGTGTCATGCACATTGAAGAGTAATAAAGTCAACATTTCTGGATCACAAAGAGTGTAAAGGAATGTAAAGTGTAAGAGGATTGGAAAGTTAGGAAGGTGGCCATTATGAAAGGCTTTTAATGCCAAACAAAGTATGTTATACTTGATCCTGGAGGGAATAGAGAGCTACTGAAAGTTTATTGAATGGGAGGGAGGGTGATATGGTCAGTCCTTCACTTTAGGAAAATCACTTCCACAACTAAGTAGAGGATGAACTGGAGTGGACAAAGATGAGACATGGAGACTGATCAAAAGGTTATTGTAGTACTATAAGTTTGAATTGCTGAAGACCCGAACAAAGAATGGCTATGGGAGAGCTGTTGTAAGGCTAAAAATGATAATGGAGGGTTTTGGGGAAAAGATAATAAGTTTAGTTTTCAGACATGTTAAATCTGAGATGCTTATAGCAATTGGGATATGAGACTGGAACTCAGGAGAGACAGGTTAGGGTGGGATATATAGATCTAGGAATGATGTGAATAGAGAGGATAACTATCTTTCACCTCAAAATTCACCTTCTACCTAACTCCCCTCTTACTGTCAAGATAACCATTATGCTCCTAGTCACCCAGGCTGGCAACCTAGATATCATCTTGGCATCCTCAATCCTTATCAACTGCCCATACCAATCTGGGGCCAATGTAAGTAGACTATCTTTATAATATCTCCCTATGAGCCCCTTTCTCTCCTCTGACATTGCCATCTCTCTGGAGCAGACACTCATTGTCTCATACCTGAATCATTACAATAATCTTCTGGTTTTCAAGTCTTTCTCCACTCCAGTCTATCCTCCACTCCACTATCAAAGTGCTCTTCCTAAAGTACAGGTCTCATCATGTCACTTCCCTTTTGAATAAACCTCTCATAGTGGCTCCCTATTGCTTCCAAGATGAAATATAAAATCCTCTGTTTGGCTTTTTAAGCCTTCCATATTCTTCCCTCTTTCTTCAATTACAGTGCTCTTATATTTTATCTGCTTCTCCACCACCCACATACATAGTCATCCATTGACACTGGTGTCCTTGCACTTCATTGAATACAGTACTCTATCTCCCAACTTTATGCATTTTCACTCTTGTACCTGTCCACTCTTGTACATGTCCATGACTAGAATTCTCTTACTTCTCACTTCAAGCTCTTTGCTTCCCTAGTTTCTTTCAAATCTGAGCCAGTTTCACATGGTTGAGAAGACTGTTCTGGTCCTCCTTACTATTATTGCCTTTCCTCTGAGATTATCTTTAATTTATCCTGTATATATCTTGCTTGCACGTAGTTGTTTATGTGTTGTCTCTTCCCATTAGACTATGAGCTCCTTGAGGGCAGGAATTACTTTTTGCTTTTCTTTCTTTTCCCAGTGCCAAGGACAGTGCCTGGAACATAGTAGGCATTTGATTAATGCTTGTTGACTTGAACCCATGGGAACTGATAAGATCATCAAGTGAGATATTACAGAGTAAGAAAAAAAATCTAGAATGGAGCCTTGGGGATACTCTTAAATGGGGTATTACAGGAAAATTCAGCAAAGGAGACTGAGAAGGTGTGATCAGGAAAACAGGGGGAGAACCAGGAAAGAGCAATGTCATAAAATGCTAAAGGAGATAGTATGTAGGAAAAGAGAGTTTATACACACACACACACACACACACACACACACACACATATATATATATATACATATGCATATACATACATATACAGATATACTTATTCACATATACATATATACATATAGTGTGTGTGTTGTAAATTCATGTATGCATGTATGTGTGCGTATTTGAAGGTTGCGGAAAGGTTAAATAAAAGGATGAATATTGAGAAAAAGTCATTAATTTGTATATTAAAAACTCACTGGTGACTTTGAAAAGAATTTTAGTTGAATGATGAGGTCAGAAGAATCAAATGGGGGAGCAAATATAGGTATTGAGTATAAATATGAAATTCCTTTTCCATTTCTATTCCTTTATACTGGCCCTCCTTCTTATCTGGAACACTTTTCCTTCTCCCTCCAGCTTCCATTTTCTCTAGCTTTACTCAATACTCAATTCAAAGCCTATCTTCTTCAGGAAGCTTGTCCTAGTCCTCCCAGAAACTATTGCCATCCAATCTAAAACAGTGAATAAAACTCCAGGCCTGGAATTGGGAAAACCTGAGTTCAAATTTGGTCTCAGACACTTACTAGCTGTGTGACCCTGGGCAAGTCACTTAACCCTGTTTGCCTCAGTTCCTCATCTGTAAAATGATTAGGAGAAGGAAATGGCAAACCACACCAATATCTCTGCCAAGAAAACACCATATGGGGTCATGAAGAGTTGAAGATGACTGAAAATAGTGAATCAACAATGCTTATATATCTTGTATTTATCTGTTTTCCAAAATGCCACCCCACTGGAATATGAGCTTCTTCAGTTCAGGGACCATGATTTCACCTTTTTTTTAATTCTCAGATGCTAGCACAGTGCATGGGACACAGTCATAATGCTCTGTCTTGACTTACTGCATAAATGCTTTTTGAATGACTGGCCTTCACCATCCTCGGTCAGGCTTTCATTGCATATACTATCAGTCTTGACTAATTTACTGTTTAATTTGTAAAAAAACTAATTTTCTTCTTTTTAACTTTTATACTTTGTTTTAAGAGATGACTTCATAGGAGAAAGATCAGGAGTATTTTGGATAATGAAATTGCTGTAAAAGATATATATATATATATATATATATATACATATATATGCATATATATTATATTTGTAATCAATGCAGAGAGATGACAAACTGGCTGCCACGATGGAATACAAAATCTTTTTCTTAATTCAAGTCATATTCCATCTACATTCCTTTAATTCCTATTAATGAGATAGGTGTCAAGAATATGTATTTTCTCCAATTGTTGTACTCATCTCCACTCAATGTAGGAAAATAAAGTCCCTTTAGACTGGATTTGAAAAAAATATTTTGTTCAAATAGGAAATATAATACTCTGCATGAGCACAAATTTTACTTTTATCAGTCTGTTTAAAGTAATTCACTCAAGTTCCACCATGTGTTGTCTTATAAGAAGAAATCGAGAGGATGGTCATAATGCCAACATCTATTCCCAGTGGGTTCAAAGTTACATTACCTTGAGTTGAATTCATAGTACTAGAGCTTTTCTGCCATATGGTTTGTATGACATGACCACCTGTTGGGAATACTGGAATAGGAACCCAAGCCTGAGACTCTCACTAGATGCTTTTACATTGTTTCATAGGCATTTGCTTCCACTAGGAAGATATGGTGTCTATGAATGTGTTTATTAGGCTTTTTTCAAACAATAATAGTTTGGGGACCAACTGAAAGTTACTCATTTATACAGAAGGATTTTATTCGATATCAGCACTAAAAACTCTGCCCTTCATGTGCATCCTTGATCATGAAAAATGGGATCTTAAAAGTACAAGAGAGGTATATAGAGAATTTATGAGCACTCTGGTGGCCACTGAGACAGGTTTATTGTACTTAGTACATTGACTATGAACAAAGACCACATGTGAGGAATAAAATGCAGGCACAATGGATGTGCCACAATGAAGAATGGGGACAGTTCTATAGTTCTAGGGTCTTGCCAAAGCATCTTGAACTATTTTTGAAACATTTTTGGACTGGCAAAACCTGGAAGACATTTTTACCAGGTATTAGTACACATATATATTTCAATGGGAATGTAATCCATGTGATTCTAATTCATTTAAATTTAACTTTTTGAGATTTTCCCCAGGAGCTTTTGTATCCAAAAGCTTAAGAACATTTTGATGGTTTTCTTTAAGATTCTAGAAATTGTATCTCACTAAAAGTTGAAATTTTTAAATTAAAAGTTCTTTGCTCTATCCCAAAAATAAGAATGCCCACATTTTTAAAAAAATGTTCTTCTTGTGTTCATGTTTTGGGGGTCAAGGGCAGGGAATGAGAAGAAAGAGATAGATGTACAATTTAATCAGAATAGGGTGCTTCTGGTGAGAAACTTCCTCTTCCAATGGTAACCAGCACCTTCTCCACAATTTAGTTTTAGAGAATTGCCTCAACCCTAAGTTGTCAAATTACTTGACTGGAGTAACTGGTAGAAACAGGACTTGAATGTGGATCTCCCTAGCTATCACTTCTGCTTTTTATCCACTATGGTGAGTACATCTCACTGCTTCTCATGAAAAAAAATTCATTTTACAAAATGATCATTATTTTAATGCATTTTTTAAAATTGCCAGTCAAATCAATATTGTTTGTGATATGCCAGAGCAGTAAATATAAGAGAAAGTATAATGCATGATTCCTGCCTTCAAGGTATTTATACTGAGGGAAAGAAATCTAAAATTTACAGAACATTTAAGAGAGAAAGCAACAGCAGTACAATAGTACACAATCAAGTGTTAAGCAAAGTAATATAGATGACAAGGACAGTGAGAGTTCCAATGATAGAGGAAGCTTTAGCAAAAATGCTTCAGATAGCCCCAAATGGTAAGAAAAAGTTTAAGTAGACAGAGGAGAGGGCTAACAGAATTGTAGCCTGTGAAACAGCCTGGGCAAAAGTGGGGAGTCTGGAAAGAGGAATTCACCTCAGCAGCATCTAATTTTTATGGATGATGTCAGCTAGTCAATTAACTACCATTTATTAAGCATCTCCTTACATACCAGATACTATGCTAAGCACCAGGCATTCAAAGAAAGGCAAAACATAGTTCTTGTCTGCAAGAAGCTCACAGTCTAATAAAGGAGATAACAAACAACTATGTGCAAACAAGCTATATACAAGTTAAATTAGAAATAATCAACAAAAGAAAAGTACTAGAATTAAGGA
This sequence comes from Trichosurus vulpecula, assembly GCF_011100635.1. NCBI lineage: Eukaryota > Metazoa > Chordata > Mammalia > Diprotodontia > Phalangeridae > Trichosurus > Trichosurus vulpecula. The sequence continues at coordinate 414,403,660 of NC_050573.1, read as the reverse complement.
GGATCAGGCAAGTTTTCCTGTAGAATGCAACATTTTAGCTGGTACTTGAAGGATGTCAAGAAAGCCAGGAGTTTCAATGAGGAGAGAGAGGTTTGGGAGACAGTCAGGGAGAATGCCTAGAATCTGGAGATGAAATATCTTCTTCAAGGTACAGCAAGGCCAGGATTACTAGATTGCAGAATACATGGTGGTGGGAGGAGCAATGGGGCAAGAGTAAGCTATAAGAAAACTGCAAAGGTAGGGGAGCACCAGGTTATGAAGGGGTTTGGATACCAAACAGAGGATTTTACATTTGATCCTAGAGGTGATAGGGAAACAATGGAGTTTATTGAATAGGCGTGTGACATGGTCTGACCTGAGCTTTAAAGTCACTTTAACAACTGTGATCTCTTAACTCTCCAACCTCTCAATAAATCAAAAATCAACAAGGATTTATTAAGCACTTACCATGTGCCCAGGGTCTGTTCTTAAGCACTATGGATACAAAGGGAGGAAAAAACCCAGGATCTATTTTTGAGGAGTTTACAACCTAAAGGAGAAGAAAACATGTAAGTAATGAGGTGCATTCAAAATATGTTCAGAGTGGGTGGATGTTAATTGAAGGGGGAGGCATTATTAGCTAGGAGGAGAAGGAAAGCCCTCTTGCAAAAGGTGTGATTTAAGGTCAGTTTCAAAGGAAATCAAAAGTGGTGGTATAGAAGTAGGGCATTCCAGACCAAGGGTACAGCCACTAAAAGGTACAGAAATTGGACATATATAGCTTTCTATTCAAGAAACCACAAGTAGGCCAACGTTGCTGGAAGACAGAGTCTATGAAAGGGAGAAAAGTGTGAGAAGAATGGAAAGGTGGGAAGGAGCCAAGTTATTAGGAACTTTGAATACCAAACAGACCACTTTATATTTGATCCTGTAAGAATAGTTATCCACTGGAGCTCAACGAACATGAAGGTGACATAGACAGATCTACACTTTAGAAAAGCAAACTGAATTTGAATACAAGTACTAGAAGTATTAGAAGACTAGTTAGAAGCAACTAGTAGTTGCTATAGTATAGACAAGAAGCTATAAAAGCCTGTATTAGGGTGATGGGCATATGAGAAGAGGACATATACAGGAAGTGCTGTGAGAGTAGACAATAATTGACAATGGATCAGACATATTTACCAAGTGAAAATCAGTAATTGAAGATGACACTAATGTTGTGAGACTGATAACTGGGATGATGGTGGTGATCTTGACAATAATAAGGGAATTTAGAAGAGGAGGTTTAGGGGAAAAGATATAATGTGGGAAGAATAGCAAAGAGGTCAATGTCACTAGATACTAGAGTACATAGAGATAGTGGATTAAGTTGTAAGAAGACTGATTCTGAAGGCTTTAAAAGTCAGTCAAAAATAAAAGTAAAAAAAAGTCAGAGGATTTTATATTTATCCTAGGATCAATAGAGTCATTAGAGGCTCCCTATTTATTGAAGGGGGGTGGGGTGATATGGTTAGATTTCTACTTTAGAATGGTCAATTTGAAAGCAAAATGGAAGATGGGCTAGGAGGCTGGAAAGATTTAAAGCAGAGAGATCCACCAGCAGTCTATTGCAAAGGTGATGAAGGATTGACAATCCATTATCAAAGAATTGTTTTAGATATATTAAGTTTGAGGTGTATATGAAATATCCAATTAAAGATGTACAAAAGGCAGTTGGTGATGAAGGACTCAGAAGAAAGGTTAGGACTCTACTGATCTCAGAATCATCAGCATGAAACATTATAATCAAACCCATGGGAATTGATAAGATCACCAAGTGAAAGAGAAATTGAAAATTGTAGAGCCTTGGAAGTTATCTACAATTAGTGGGCCTGACTTAGATGAAGAACCAGCAAAGGAAACTGAAAAATAGCTGTTGAACAGATAAGAGAAAAACCAAGAAGAACCAGGCAGTGTCACTGAAAATCTAGAGAGAGAAAAAAATATCCAAGAGACTGTACTCAACAGTATCAAATGCTGTAAAAGGCTCAAGAAGGTTCAAGATTGAGAAAAAAATCATTTAATTTGGCAATTAAAAGATCACTGATAACTTTAAAGAGCACAGTTTAAGTTAAATGATTGGGTTAAAAACCAAACAGATTGTAAAATCCTTGGAAGAGATTTAGAGAAATGAAAATGGAATGATCTAGTGTGGACAGCTTTCTCAAGGAGTTTAGCTTTGGAAGTAAGAGAGATTTAAGAAAATAATAGTAAATGGGGATAGTAGGATATAATGTGGACCCGTTAAGCATTTAGGAAAGACATTTGTGTGCTTGTAAATGACAGGAAAGATGTAAGAAAAAGGCAGACATTGGAGATCAGGTAGAAAATGGAGATCATAATGGAAGAAATCTGATGGTAAAGAAGTTAGGGAATAGAATGAAGGATAATCAGAGGGGCTCACTTTGTACAGGGGGAGAACCACCTCTTCATAAGAGTATATTGAAGGAGTGAAGTGAGAATGGGAAAAGGGAGAGAGCTCTCAGCAAATTGACTAATTTTTTTCAGTAAAGTGTCAAGTGGGATCTTCAATGAAGGCATGGGGGGGAGGAAGTGCAATATGAGTATTGAGGAGAGATGAGAAGGGTTGGAACAACTTCAGTGGAGAGTAGGGTAGCAATTCCAAAAGAATAGAATGTTTTTCTTGCTATAGTGAGTACTCTGTTAGATTAGATAGCAAATTGATAGTGGACCCAATTATTATATATTTGTATTCTCCTCTAGCTACATTTAATAGCATGCATATAGAAATGAAGGTGACAAATATTGGGAGCAATCTAGGGTTGAGGTTTAGAAAAGGTGTGATTGTGAAAGAACAAGGAAACAAGGAAGTTAATAGAGATATAGAAGTTGATATGGGGAAAGAAGGAAACTAGAAAATGCTTCTGCTATCCTACCTGGTTTCAACTCTAGATGCTCCTCCCAGGATAAGCTCATCACTTCCAAACTCATCAATGTGCTGCTAACTCGGGCCTTGATTGATAATACGTCCTTCAACCTCCTCACTCCTATGACTGGAGAGCAGAATACCAAACTCCTCCCAACACCTTCCTTCATAGAGGGTAGAGACTGGACTCTCACCTCATTCCACTTTGCTTCTTCTGTGCTGCACTGCCTAGTTTCAACTCCATGAAACAAGATGATCTTATGCCAGGTACTCTGTAGTGTCCCATCTCCACCATCCTCACTTCCATGCCTCCTTTAATTTTTGTTGCCTCTAGCTTTACATGGTAAACTCCTTGTGGACAGGACAAGGAGGTTTTTTTAAAATAAATTTGTATTAGTTACAAATTTAGTTTTTATTATTGATTACTTTTTTATTAATTTATATTCCCAGTGTCTAGCACAGTGCCTAGCACATAGTAAGCACTTAATAAATGTTTATGCAATTAGATTGGATTGGATCAATCTGGGAAAAACTGAAGGCTGAAAGGAACTGAGGTCATGGTGAGGACAAAGAACATTGCTAAAGGTAAATACATAAGCAAAAATGGAATACTAAAATTATAAGAGAAAGGAACTTTGTAGTTTGTGAACACGTGTGTCAATTGCCAATTCCTGTCTTTTCTATCTTTCTAACATCTTTTTTATATATCCCCTTCTTTGTTAGGACACTGTCATCACCCTGGTACAAGTCTTTCATCATCTTATTGCAATAACCTGCTGGTAAGTCTCCCTGCTTCAAATCTCTTCACCCTCCAGTCCATTCTCCACCCTACTTGCAAATTGATCTTCCTAAAGTGAAAATCAGACTGTCACCCCCTTCTTTGATAAACAAAGAACTTCTAGTCTAGGGGCTCTCTACTGCTTTCAGGATAAAGTATAAATCATCTGTTTGCCTTGAAATGACCTTTAAAACCAATTTTCGAACACCTTACCACACAACTCCCACAATACTCACTGATATTCAGTGACACTAGCCTCCTTGCTGTTCCTCCTACACAACACTCCATTTGCCAGATCTAAGTATTATTCCTGTCTGTACACCATGACTAGAATTTTCTCTCTTCTCATCTCTGCCTCCTGTCATCCCTAACTTTCTTCAAGTCCCAGTGAAAATCTAACCTTATAGAAGAAAGCCTTTCTTGGTCCTCCTTAATCTTACTGACTTCACCTGTTGACCCTGTATATACCTTGTTTATATATAGTTGCTTAAGTGTTGTCTCCCCCATTAAGCTGTGAGCTCCTTGAAAGGAAGGACTGTTTTCATTTGTTTGTTTGCCTTCATTTGTATCCCCAGTGCTTAGCTCAGAGATCTTCACATAGAAGGCAATTAATAAGTGCTTTTAGCCTTGACTTGATGACAAGATCAATGATTTCAACTCTAAACCTACCTTGCAGATATATCATAACCGTGTAACCCCTTATAGACAATTCTGGATTTTCTAGGCTTTCTAAGCTGATAGTATCTTACCCTCATGCCATATAACATTTTTCAAAGAATTAACCTTTCCTTTCCTGATATAATAGAAAATAATCCTCTTCTACTGAGCCCAACTCTCAGTCCTGGTTATACTAGACAGTCTGGTGCTCTTCATCACATATCCCTAAGTTTACCATTTATTCACACCATTCTGATTTATCATAGCCATTCTATTCTGGGATTATATTTATGATGTTGTAGACAGCATGGATTTGTTAGTATTCCATGCAATTATATAGAGAGAGTGACAACCTGAATGATTTAGAGCATGATGAGTTAACAGTACATTTTGTTAGAGGTGCTGATTTCTTTCATTTTAATTTACTTGGCTTAATCAAACAAAATAACTTTTGTTTAACTTAAATATATCTAATATTAAGAAAAGATGTTTTTCCTTGTAATTTTAGACAGAACACAAAGATTCCATAGCACCAACTGCAACCATCTTAAACAGATATGTGTCATTGATTCAAGAGCACTTGCCCTGTTCCTTTTTGTGGAAATGATTTAGTTCCAAATTATTTGCTATATTGAGTTATTGTGAATCTAGATATAAGATTTCCCCAACATATTCTGAATGGTTCCAGAAATATGAATTTCACATAATAGCAAGAGCAATGTTGGAACATCAAACATATGCTCAGTGATTAAGCAACCTGTCATGGATGTTTCAGGGAGGTTTTTAAGTCAAAATTTCTAAAATTCAACTTGGTGACAGCTTAGTCCCTATATTTTTTGTCAGGCTAAAGACAATATAAAACCTTAGTTCAAAATGACAAGTTGTTACTTACAATTATCTTTTCTTACTTGTAATTAAGACTTCAAATCCAAAGGAAAGAGTAAAGGTGATCATAGAGCAGCAGTTTTTAAGTCTAAATAGAGTCCTGAAAAGCAATGCTATGTTTCATAGGGGGAGGGGAAAGAAAGAAAGTAGTGATCCTGCAGTGCTAGATTTTTAAAGCAAGCATGTTTAATATGCTCAAGAAAAAAAACCAAGGAGTACTAAGATGACACATTGATATCATATTTAGAGAACATGATATCATTTAAGCAGATTGTTAAAGATTTGCTCTGGCTAGTTATAACATGAAAAAGTTAAATACAGACAGAAAGAATAAAACATAAAATTAGCTATATTGCAGGTAAATTATATCTTCTGAATATACAGTTAAATTTCTCAGGATGGCATGAAAATCCTATAATGCACTATGGTTTTTATTCTTCCAAACCAGGTATAGTGGAAAGCGCATCAATTAATCAATAATCATTTATGAAAAGCCTACTATGTGCCAGGCACTACACTTTGGATATGAAAAGAGGCAAAAGATAGTTCCTGCCTTCAAAGAGCTTACAGTCTAATGGGGAGACAGCATGCAAACAAATTGTGTACAAAGCAAGCTATTTACAGGATAAATAGGAGAATAGGGCACTGGAATTCATAAAGGTTGGAGGAAACTTACTGTAGAAAGTAAGATTTTAGTTGGGACTTAAAGGAAGGTAGGGAGGTCAGTAGTCAGAGGGGAAGAGGGAGAGAAGTCCAGGCATGAAAAACAGCCAGAGAAAATGCTTGGAATTGGGAGACCAAGTTTCTTTTTCCTGGAACAGCAAGGAGGTCAGTGTCACCAGATTGAGGAATATGTGTCAAAGAGTAAAGTTTAAGGAGACTGGAAAGGTCTGAGGTGTCTAGGTTAGGGAGGACTTTGAATGGCAAATAGACAATTTTGTATTTGATCCTAGAGGCAATAGGAAGCCATTGAAATTTATCCAGTGGAGGGTGGTCATGACATGATTACATCCATGCGTTAGGAAAATCACTTTAGTGGATGAACGAAGGAAGGATTAGAGTTTGGAGAAACTTGAGGCAGGCAGGTCCACTGGAAGCCTGTTGCAGTTGTCCAGATATGAAGTGATAAGGAATCGTACCAGAACAGTAGCAGTTAGAGGAGGGAAGGGAGCTTATATGAGATATGTTGCAAACATGACATTGACAGGTCTTGGCAAGATTGGATATAAGAAGTGAGAAATAGTAAGGAATCCAGGGTGACTCTTAGCTTGTGAGTCTGAGGAACTGGGAGGATGGTGTTGCCCTCAATAGTAATAAGAAAAGTAGAAGATAAGGATGATTTAAGGGAAAAAATAATGAGTTCTGGTTTGGACATAATGAGTTTAAGACATCTACTGGACAGATAGTTTGAGATATCTGAATGGTAATTTGAGATGTGATATTGAAGGTCAGCAGAGAGTTAGGTTGGAATAGGCTGATATAGACCAGTGCATTTATCTTCTATCTGGGCATGAAGTCCACTGCTCCCTGCTGCCCCTCACAACACTGAAGATTTGCACATGAGTACCTCTTATATCCTTCTGGGTGCAATGTCCTCTAAGGAAAGGCTTTTAGAGACTAGAGTCAGCTGTCTTCCTTCTATGCGAAACTATGCATTCTATGCCAACTATTTCAGTCTATGCAAGCACAAGGTATCTGCCATTTTCTGCCAGCACAATCTCCCAACTAAGATGTGGAGAACCCCCAGGGCAAAGAAGAACAGCCTTCCCTTTCACTTCAGGTCCCTATCTTCTGATGTGCTTATCCTTTGAGGGTAGAAGAGTGACATCCTCCACTCAATGATGAACATTCCAGTGACTCTGGATGACTTTAGATGATCATCCAAACCCCGTTACACAGCCCCTACCACCTGATTCCTTATTCTCACCCCAAAATTTCATCATAACTCCACCACAACTTCCCCTGTGCCCTGTGGAATCTCTGTTCCATAAACTACAAACTTCCCTTCATCTCAAATCTATTTCTCTCCAACTCTCTTCACCTACTATCTCTTACTAAAGCTTGTCTTTCTCTGATGACACAGCTCTGTAACTACACTTTCCAATAATGGCTGCACCTTTACTCATTCTCTTTTTTCTTAAAAATGTTTCAACTTTTCCAATGACATGTAAAATTTTAATATTCATTTTTTTTAAAAAATTCAGTACCAAGTTCTCTCCCTCTCTCTCTCTCTCCTCTTATTCCTCCTTCAAAAGGCAAGCAATTTTGCAGTTGCACAAAACCTTTTTCTGCATTAGTGATATTGTTAAATGAAACAGAGGCCTGCACCACCACCTCCCAAAAACAAGCAAAATAAAGAAAAGTGCTAAAAGTATGCTTTTTATCTGCATTTAAAATAGATCAGTTCTTTCTCTGCAGGAAGATAGTATTTTTCAACATAAGTCCTTTAAAATTGTTTTGGATCATTGTATTGCTGAGGATAGCTATGTCCTTCATAGTTGTTCATTGTACAGTATTGTTTTTACTGTGTGCAGCGTTCTCCTGGTTCTGCTCACTGCATTTTGCATCAGTTCATGTAAGTCTTTCCAGATTTTTTTTTCCTTCTGAAAGCACACTGCTCATTATTTCTTAAGCACAATCATATTCCATCACAATAATATACAATAATTTGTTCAAACATTCCTAAATTGATGGCATCCCTTTAATTTCCAAATCTTTGCCACCATAAAAAAGAGCTGCTACAAGTAGGTTCTTTTTCATATTTTTATTCTTTTGAGGTACAGATCTAGTAGTGGTATTTCTGGTAAAAGAATATGCACAGTTTTAAAGTCCTTTGGGCATAATTCCAAATTGTTCTCCAAAAAGGTTGGATCAGCTCACAACTCCACCAACAGTACATTACTGTCCTAATTTTCCCACATCCCCTCCAACATTTGTCATTTTCCTTCTTTGTCATATTAGCTTAGCTGATAAGTGTGAGGTGGTACCACAGAGTTGTTTTAATTTGCATTTTTCTAATCAATGGAGTTAGGACATTTTTTCATATAGCTAGACATAGCTTTCATTTCTTCATCTAAAAACTGCCTTACATATCCTTTAACCATTTATAAGAAGGTGAATAACTTGTATTCTTATAAATTTGACTCATTTCTGTATATATTTGAAAAGTGCGACATTTACCAGATAAACCTGCTCTAATTTTTTTGTCAGTTATGATTACTATGTATTTCCTCCTTTGATTTTCTCTTTCTCTTTCTCTCTCATCCCATCATACTCAGCTCATTCACACATCCTCTGTCTACGTATACTCCTTCTAACTTTCCTAATAATGGCAGTGTTATTAGGAGATACAAGTATCATCTTCCCATGGAAGAATGTAAACAGTTTAAAATTTTGAATTCTTTATGGTATCTGTTTTCCCTTTACCTTTTATGTTTCTTTTGAACATTGTATTTGAAAGCCCAATTTTCTATTCAGTTCTGGTTTTTTGTAAGGAATGCTTGAAAGTCTTCTATTTCATTAAATATCCATTTATACCCCTGAAGGATTATACTCAATTTTGCTGGGTGGCTAGTTCTTGGTTTTGATCCTAGTTCCTTTGCACTCAGGAATATTATATTTCAAACCCTCTGATCCTAACATAGAAGCTGCTCAATCTTGTGTTATCTTGACTGAGTCTCCTTGAAGGTTTCTGGAATTTGGCTAGAATATTCCTGGGAGTTTTCAATTTGAGATCTCTTTTAGGAGATGATCAGTGGATCCTTTCAATTTTTATTTTACCCTCTGGTTTGAGGACATCAGAGCAGTTTTCCTTGATAATTTCTTGAAATATTAGGTCTAGCCTTGTTTTTTTTTTATTTAATCATGGCTTTCAGGTACCCCAATAATTGTTAAATTATCTCTTCTTGATCTGTCATTTGTTATTTAATGGTATATTTCACATTTTCTAATTTTTTTTTCTTTTTGGATTTTGTTTTATTGTTTGTTGACGTCTCATGGAGTCATGAAATTCCACTTGACCAATTCTAATTTTTAAGGAATTATTTTCTTCAGGGAGTTTCTGTACCTCCTTTAACATTTGGTAAATTCTTCCTTTTAAGGATTTCTCTTCTCTCCTAATTTTTGTTACCTTTTTAACCATTTAGCCTCTTCTGTTTTTTGAGGTGTTATTTTCTTCAGTATATTTTGTGCCTTCTTTACCAAGCTCTTGACTTTTGCCCTAGGATTTTCTTGAATCATTCATTTCTTTTCCCAATTTTTTCCCTCTACCTTTCTTGTTTGATTTTTAAAATACTTTTTGAGTTCTTCCAAGAATTCTTTTTGGGCTTGAGACTAATTCACATCTTTTTTGAGGCTTTGGATGTAGCAGTTTTGACTTTATGTCTTCTTCTGAGTTTGTTTTTTGATCTCCCCTGTCACCATAGCACCTTTCTATGGTCAGGTTCTTTTTTGTTGTTGTTTGCTCATTTTCCCAGCCTATTTCTTGACTTTTAACTTTATGTTAAAGTTAAGCTCTGCCCCAGAGTGGAGGGGGCACTGCATGAAGCTTCAAGAAGTTGTTTTGTTTGTGTGGGTGTGTGTGTGTGTGCACGCACGCATGTGTGTGTTTGTGCTGCTGCTGCTGCTGCTGCTGCTATCAGAGCTAGTTCTAGGTGACTGTAAGTTTTTAGTTCTTACAAAGTGATATGATCCAAGGAGACATATGGTCACTGTTCTCCTTGCCTGTGCTTTTATTGGTAAGTGACCAAAACCATTCTTTTCCATCCCCAAAATATGACCAGAGTCCTTGCTCTCCTCTAGTTTCATTCTCTGGTGTTCTAATGCTCCTTCTTGCCTGGTACTGAAACTGGGAACCATGTATGGGTGTGCAACAGAGTCCTGCACCCAGAGCCAGCAAAGTCGCCCCTGTAATGTCTTTTTGACCAGTGGTCCAACCTTTTTAAAATCTTTGTGCTGAGAATTCAAAAAGTTATTGATGTTGATTCAGTCTCCCCAAAGGCCTGCTGCTGGCTTGCTGGTGCTAATGTTTACACAATCTGTCCTGGACTGAAGTCCATTCCCACCCCAGTGAGCAAGATTTTTCCTGCCAACCTTCTCAGTTGTTTTGGAATTGAAATTATTTCATGCTGTTCTTTTGTTGGTTCTGGGACTCCAGAATTCATTTCAAGGCATTACTGTAAAATTGTTTGGAGGTGAATTTGGGAGAACTTAAATGAATCTCTGCTTTTATTCTACCACCTCGTCTCCCCTTCCCACTTTTTCATTGAACTGTTTTTGAACTTTGGCTATGCTTCTATCTCTATGACCCTGAAAAACTTGCTTAACCTGTCTGGGCCTGAATTTCCTCACCTTTAAAGTATGTAGGCTGGACCATAGGACATTTAAGGTCTCTATATATGCTAAATCTTGTGAATTTATTTGTTCTGTGATATTTAACAAGCTCATAGAATTAGAATCTTCACTACCAATGTATGTGACACCAACTGATCATGGGTCCCAGCTTGTTCTGCTTCTGTTCCTGAGATTTATTCATTTTCATTTATTACCTAATCAGGAGCTAACCACATCTGTCAGGACTGTGTGATTACACTCACATCAGGAATGGCAAATGGAACACTCCTTTCCCTGTTCCTCTCTTGCATCCCCCAATACTGTGAGAAATAACATGAGATAATAGAGAAAGTATTGGATTAGGAGTTAGAATTTGAATTCAAATTCACTATTTGTTAAGGGAAGGAAAGAAAGAAGGAAGGAAGGAAGGAAGAAAGGAAGGAAGGAAGGAAGGAAGGAAAGAAGGAAGGAAGGAAGGAGGGAAGGAAGGAAGAAAGGAAAGAAGGAAGGAAGAAAGGAAAGAGGGAAGGAAGGACGGAAAAGGAAATGCATTAAGGTTGTACTATGTGCCAAATACTTCAAGCTTTACAAAATTGCTTTACAAATTTTATCTCATTTTATCCTCACAACCACACTGAGAGGTTAGCACTATTATTATCCCCATTTTACCTATTAGAAAACTGAGGCAGACAGTGTTAAGGTGGAGCTATGAACAGCCCTCCAACAGCTTATATTCTAATAGTAGGATATAATACATATTGGGGTGTAGTGGTCAGGGAAGGAAATCAGGATCTGAGGAGTCATAAAAATGGTGAATAGACTGATAGGGCAATCATCTGGCATAGCCTTTCTAGGGGTCCTGGTAATTGTAATTTGATTACAACTCTTAGAGTTATATGGTCGAAGCTGGGAGGTGATAAGATGTTTGTTGAGGGGAGCAGCAGCAGGCAAATATGGTTAGAGTGAAGATAAGGCTGCATGGTCCTAGGGAGTACATAACCAAGTTGGTTAACTCCTTCAAGGCATGGTCTTTGGTAGTGCAGTTTGGTAGACCAGGAGCAGCAGCAATGGGAAGAAGGGATATTACCTTGAGCAAATCATTTGGTTATTCTGGGTCTCACTTTTCTCATCTGGTAAATGAGAGGGTTAGGAATCAATAATATTACCTTATAATTTATAAGAATCTTATGACTACTACTGTAAATATGTAATTTTTATGAATTTTGTGATGTTAAAAATATTCTAGTTAAGAAGCCATAAATGAGACCTTAATGAATATGGCAATCCAAGGCAAGAAAGCTTCATGTAACTGGAATATATAGATTTAAAGTATGCCAGATCAAGATGTGCACCCCCATTCACCCAATTTGTTTGTTGCTTAATGAACGTACCTTTCAATTTTGCAGTTATTCTGGCTGTTTCTGTGTCCCATTTTACCTTCCATCAATATGCCCAACCCATACACACACACACACACACACACACACACACACACATGCAAACAGGTTCTTGGGAGGAAAAAGAGACTGAGTCTGAAAAAAATTTCTTAATTAGCTTCATTTAGACTGCAACATAGGCCCTTGGATATATCATGTTTATTTGTTTACATTTAATTTTTATTTTTTCTCAATTGCATGTAAACAAAAATTTTTAAATTCTTTTTTTAAAAATTTTGAGTTACATATTCTCTCCATCCTTCTTATCCAATCCTGGAGAAGGCAAGCAATTTGTTACAGATTATACATGTGCAGTCATGCAAAATATCTCCATATTAGCCATATTGCAAAAAAAAATCCAGAGAAAAAAAACCAAGAATAATGAAGTAAAAAAAGTATGCTTCAATCTGCATTCAAACTCTATCTGTTCTTTCTTTGGAAGTGAATAGTATTTTTCATCATAAGTCCTTTGGAATTGTCTTGCATCATTGTATTGCTTGGAATAGCTAAGTCATTCCCAGTTGCTCATTGTAAAATATTTCTGCCATTGTGCACACTATTCTCCTGGTTCTGCTCATTTTATTTAGCATCAGTTCATGAAAGCCTTTCCAAGTTTTTTTTTTCTGAAAGCATCCTGCTCATCATTTCTTATAGAACAGAGGTATTCTATTGCAATCGTGTATGACAACTTGTTTAGCAATTCCCAGATTGATGAATTTCCAGTTCTCTGCCACCATAAAAAGCTGCTATAAATATATTTTTGTGTATATAGGTCCTTTTCATTTTTCTTTGAACTCTTTGGGGTACAGATCTAGTAGTAGTATTTCTGGATCAAAGGGTATGCACAATTTTATAGTCCTTTAGGCATAGTTCCAAATTTCCTTCTTCAGAATGGTTGGATCAGTTCACAACCCCACAAACAATGCATTAGTATCTTTATCTTTCCACATCCCCTGCAACATCTGTCACTTTCCTTTTCTGTCATATTATCCAATCTGATAGGTATGAGGTGGTACCTCAGAGTTGTTTTAGTTTGCATTTCTCTAATCAGTAGTGGTTTAGATCATTTTTTCTATGACTACAGATAGCTTTGATTTCTTCTTCTGAACACTACCTCTTTGTATCCTTTGACCATTTGTCAATTGGTCAATAACTTGGGCTCTTATACATTTGACTCAGTTCTCTATATTGTGAGAAATGAGGCCTTTATTATAGAAACTTGCTGTATTTTCCCCCAGTTTCTTGATTTCCTTCTAATATTGGCTGCATTAGTTGTGTTTGTTCAAGCACTTTTTAATTTCATGTAATAAAAATTATCCATTTTTTATCCTATAATTCCCCATCTCTTATTTGGTCATAAATTCTTCCCTTATCTATAAGTTTGACAGGTAAAATATTCCATGATCCCCTAATTTGCTTATGATATCACTCTTTATGTATAAATCATGTATACATTTTGATCTTATCTCAGCATACAGTGTGGGATGTTGGTCTATATTCAGTTTCTGCCAAACTGATTTCTGATTTTTGCAACAATTTTTGTCAAATAGTAATTTATTGTTCACAAATATTAGATCTTTGAGTTTGTCAAATAATAGATTATTATAGTCATGTACTGCTGTGTATTGTGTACCTAATCTATTCCACCTATCCACCACTTTATTTCTTAGCCAGGACCATATTACGTGGGTGATTACTACTTTGTAATACAGTTTGAGATCTGGTACTGCTAAGCTACCTTCTTTCGTATATATATATATTTTTTTACTGATTCCCTTAATATTCTTGACCTTTTTTTTTCTTTGTTCCTTGTTGAATTGTTATTGTTTTTAGTTCTACAAATATTTTTGGTAATTTTTTTTGGTATGGCATGTATACATAAATCAAGTTAGAACTGTCATTTTTATTATATTGGCTTGGCATACTCAGAAACAATTGCTATTTCATATTTCTCCAATTGCTTGAATCTGACTTTATTTTGTGAAAGGTGTTTTATAGATGTTTTCATATAGTTCCTGTTTTTGCCTTGGCAAGTAGACTCCCAAGTATTTAATATTGCCTGCAGTTGTTTAAATGGAATTTCTCTTTCTCTCTTCCTGCTGGACTTTTTAAAGCAACATATAGGAATGCTAATGATTTGCATGGGTTTTTTTTATCCCACAAATTTGCTGAAGTTGTCAATTTTTTCAACTAGTTTTTAGTTGATTCTCTAAGTATATCACTGTATCATCTGAAAAGAGTGATGGTTATGTTTCCTCATTGCCTATTCACACTCCTTCAATTTCTTTTTTTCTTCTCTTATAGCTATAGCTAGCAATTCTAGACCAATATTAAATAATAGTGTGGTAATGGGCATCCTTGCTTCACGCATGATGCTATTGGAAAGGCTTCTAACATATTATACCCATTACAGATAATTCTTGCTGATGGTTTTAGATAGATACTACTTATCATTTTAAGAAAAGTAAACTTTATCCTATCCTTTCTACTGTTTTTTAATTGAAATGAGTGTTGTATTTACTCAAAAGCTTTTTCTACATTGAGAAAGTCTAATTATTTTTGTTGTTTTTTTTAATTGATGTGGTCAATTATGCTCATAGTTTTCCTAATATTGAGCCAGCATTGCATTCCTGGCATAAATCCCACTTGGTCATGTTGTATGATCTTTGTGATATATTATAATCTCCCTGCTAGGATTTTATCTAAGTTTTTTTTAATTGATTTTAATTAAGGAAATTGGTCTACAGTTTTCTTTCTGTTTTTGTTTCCTTGGTTTAGGTATCAACACAATATGTGTGTTGTATAAGGAATTTGGTAGGACACTTTCTTTATTCATCCAACTAGTTTATATAGCATTAGAAATAATTGTTTCTTAAATGTTTGGTAGAATTCTTTTGTAAATCCATCTGGTCCTGGGCATTTTTTTCTTAGGGTACACATTTGTAGCTTGTTCCATTTCTTTTTCTAAGATAGGGTTATTTAAGTATTATATTTCCTTTCCTGTTAATCTAGGCAATTTGTAATTTTTGCAAATATTCCTCTATTTCATTTATATTATTAGATTTTGGGGGCATGTAGTTGGGCAAAATAGCTCTTAATAATGGTGGTAATTTCCTCTTCTTTGGTGGTGTATTCATCCTTTTCATTGTTGTTACTGGCAATTTGGTTTTCTTCTTTTAAAATCAAATTAACTGATGCTTCTTTGACTTTTATTCTTTTTTTCATAAAATCAGCTACTAGTTTCATTTATTAGGTCAATGGTTTTCTTATTTGCAATTTTACTTATCTCTTCTTTGTTTTTCAAGATTTTTAATTTGTTGTTTAATTCAGGGTTTTTAATTTGTTCTTTTTCTAGATTATTTTTACTTGCATGCCCAATTCATTGACCTGTTCTTTCTCTATTTTATTGATTCAAATATTTAAAGATATAAAATTTCTCCTAATTACTGCTTTGAGTGCATCCTATACATTTTTATATATTGTGTTATTGTTGTCATTCTCAAATCCATTATGTTTAAATGCCACTAAATAATGTAAGTATCTATATGTGTTATACATATTCAAAAGGAAGGTAATATATTTACTAATATTTGATTTGTGCTAATGGCCACTTTGATAATAATATCTTCCTAGCATTAAATAATTCTTTAAGGTTTGGAAAAGTGCTTTACAAATGTTACCTTATTTTATCATCACAACAACACTGGGAGGTAGGTACTATTATCTTCATTTCATGGATGAAGAAACTGAGTTAGCAAAGTGATTTGCCCAGGGTTACACTGCTAGTAAGTTTCTGAGGCCAGATGTGATCTCAAGTCTTCCTGACTCCAAGTGCACAGTTCTATCCAGTGCACCACCTTGCTCTCTCAAATTTGTTTTAAGAAATAGTAGAAAAATTGATTAAACTTTCATAGCCCTTTCATTTATTGATATAGATGGTGATGGACATTTATGTAGAGCTCTATAATTGTACATATATTACTTCTTTTAAATTCATTTGTCATTTCAAATTTTAGATTTTGTATAAAATCATCCCAAATAATAGTCTTTTCTCTGTAGCTAATTTTTTTTTACCCTATATCTTATATTCTACATTGACTTCAATGTTATTGATGATAATGGTGAGTTATAGTGCCAGAAAGTGTATGAGGTACTCTGGTAAAAGGAGTTTACCATGAAACACAAATATTTCACTAAATAGAATACATATTTGCATGTTATAACTTTTTGTAGTTTCTTATTCCTGAGTTTTGAAAAGAAAATCTCATCACATAAGGACTTTATGTTCTAGATGATAAAGTCCTGAACTAGATGGTGGTTGTGGGAGTAGATAGAAGGCAAGGGATGTGAGAGATAAATGGAGATTTGGCAACTGATTGAATGTGTGAGATGAGGGAAAAGAACATGTCAAAGAAGACTGAGATTTCAAACCTGGGTAACTAGGAGGTAACCGGCACCCAGGATAAAAATAGAAAAAGTAGCAAGAGGGAGTCGTTTTTTCCTCTGCAATGCTATTTATGTAGGGTTTCCCAAATGTCTTAGTACTTGCTCAGTTGTTTCAGTCATGTCTAAATTTTTGTAACTCCATTGGGGATTTTGTTGACAAAGATACTAGAGTGGTTTGCATTTCCTTCTCCAGCTCATTTTACAGTTGAAGAAACTGAGTTATACAACATTAAGTGACTTGCGTAGCATGTGTCTGAGGCCAGATTTGAACTGAGGTTTTCCTGATTTCAGGCCCAGCACTTGATCCATTGTGCCACCTAGCTGCCCAATATCTTAGTACTCTTCTAAGCTATTAAAGCTCCACCTGAATCGACATTAACCCATTGATAAAGCTCGCCCGAATTATTGGCAATAGCTCCCTAATTGGTCTGTTTCACATCTCTCCCTTCTCTAATTCATGCTTCACATAACTGCTAAAGAGACTTTGACAGAGCATAGATCCAACAATATCCCTCATTTAGCCATAAACTCTAGTGTCTGCCTCTTACCTATAGGATCACACAGGAACTTTTTTTTTTCATATAAAATTTTTCCAATCTGGCTTCAACTTATCCTCCAACATTGTTTTGCATTATGCTATTTTATGCATTCTGTGCTCCAACCAAACTAACCTTCTTGCTGTTCCACACACACACACACACACACACACACAAAGCTCCGTATGTCATCTGCATGCCTTTGTATTGGCCTCACCCAACATCTGTAATACTGGCTTCTTTATCTGTTTCTCTTAGTGTCCTGGCTTCCTTTAGTATTCAGCTCATATCTTATTTTCTGCAAAAAAGCTCTTTCCCAGTCTCCCTAGCTACTAGTGCCTTCCTCTCTCAGGTTACCATTAATTTATATGTCAAATGCTTTTTATGTACCTAATTATTTCTATGTTGTTTCCTCCTTTAGAAAATAAGTTCCTTTAGGGTATGGTTTATGTTTTTGCATTTCTTTATACCCACGGTGCTTATTACCTGGCACTTTCATGCTAATTAAATGTTTGTTGACTGACTGATTGAACTTCTACATTAAGCTTGTCCTGGTATTCCTAATAGCTTGTGTCCTCACTCTACAAAAACTACCTTCATAGATAGATAGATAGACATATAGAGCATGCTTATATAAATATATTATGCATCTCCCAGTAAAATGTTCTCTTCTTGAAGGCAGGGACTGCTTCATTTTTCTCTTTGTATCTCCATTTAGCATATTATCTGGCATATGATTAGCACTTAATAAATGCTTGCAAATTGCCTGCTCTTTTCAGTCTGGAAAAATATAATGCACACAATAAAATTCCCTTAATTTTATTTTTATTCAGCAAGTATGCATGTTTCACAGGATGTTTCACATCCTCAATAGAGGATAAGATATGCCTACATTTGGGCAAGGAGTTTACAATCTAATGGGGGAAGAAGATATGCAAAAGGCTAAAATGTGAATGGAAAGGAAAGGGAGCAGGGAGATACATGGTGGTTAAGTCAGTGATGTCCCAGTGTAGTACAGCCCGGTGAAAAATGAGGAGATATTTGAATTGAGCTCCCTCCTAGAATGGAAGTTTGGGAAATCATGGCTCCACCTTCCAATCAGAAGAGCTGAGGGTAGTGATGAGTTATAGTACCAAGGCTGATTGGATCTTGTAAGATGATGAGGTTTTCCCAATAATGAACTTCCTAGGGGTATGGTGAAAAAGTGAGAGAAGTCACAGAGTAGTGCAGCCCATGAAGAAATGAGCACCCCGTCACCCAAAAATAGAGCATATTTGATACTGAGAGTATTAGAGAAGTACTGTAATTTATTGCATAAGGGAGTGACATGGTAGGGGATCATGTCTACACAGCTTCACAGGGCCCTGGACTATCATACACATTAAACATTATAAAGTCTTTGTAAAATAAGACCTTGACCAGGTTCATAACTATAACAAATGTGTGTGTGTACACACAGATGTATGTAAGCATATGAATATTTTCAATTTAGTAAAATTTTTCTGTTTTTACTTAGGGCATCCTATCCATAGGTCCTGTTCTTGCATTTATATGATAACTATGACCAAAACTCACACCTCACTATTTGGGCTATAAGACTTCTCCTCCTCCAATATCATGTTGAACAGCATACCACTCCTTGGGCTTCTCCACTACAAAGCTCCATCCAAACTGTCTTCAACTCATTGACATTGGTGATTCAAATAATTTGAAATTCACCTAACTCTACCCTCATAGTGTAAATCTTTCTCTCTGTTTCAGAAGCCATGAACAAATAACTTTATTAAATAAGTTGCTGAAATTTGCATTTACTATTTCAATAGAATTCCTCTGGTCCACTCTTCCAGTTTATTTACCCTATCAGAAAATGAAGAGGTTATATGGATATTGCTCATTCCGTATGTAGGCTTTTAGTAATCATTGCTTCCTTTTCTAAGTGCTTACAAAACCTTAATAATGTGGCGCAGGAATCTGTCAAGCATAAAGGTCAAGCTCATTGTTGTATAATTTGCAGATTCCTTCTTTTTCCCTTTTTTAAAGTCTAGAATAAGTCATCCTTCTCTATTCCTACTATATTTCTCCTGTTCTCCAAATGTTAAAAATATTGCCAATAGTCCACCAGTTTTATGTATCTGGGCTTTCAATATGCACATATATAGTTATTCCAGGCCCATGACTTGAAATCATGGAGAAGAATTGCCTTACAATCATCTCACACTGATTTTTCGCTCCTTGCTAACTAGTTTTATTCTATCCTTTACATTCCAAAGACATTCTACTTGGTGAAGAAAACAGAAGTAAAATAATATTCAAATAGTTGGTCTTCTTCCCTTATTATCATATCCATCTAAATCAACAATACTGTCATGTTTTTCCTTCCCTGGCTCTCAACCTAGCTAATAGTCAACTAAATTAACAAAACAAACATTTTTTTCATTGTTTTTTTTTCCTTTGAGATTCACTATGGAATCAAATGCTTCTTGTATAATTCTTACAGGACTATGCTACTCTACTGAATTAATTCCTTTATTTGTTTGTCCTTGTATCATCCATGTAAGCCTGTATAAAATTTGAGTTTTCCAGAAAGACTTCTATACATCTACATCATTAGGCAACTTCTCTTTTGCCTTTTCATTACAATTATTTTTGTGTCCTTACAATTTGATGACTGTTTGCTTTCCATCCTTTTTGGGCTAACTTCCCTTTCCAAATAAAAGGCCACTGGAGCTTATATATATATTTTTCTTTTTTTAATATTTAATTTATTGATTTTCAGTTTTCAACATTCATTTCCAAAAGTTTTAAATTTTCTCCCCTTCCCTCCCCACTCCCTCCCCAATATGGCATACAATCTGATATGGGCTCTACACATACATTCCTATTAAACACATTTTCACATTAGTCATGTTGCATAGAAGAATTATAATGAATGGGAGAAACCATGAGAAAGAAAACAATACAAAACAAAACAAAAAAGAAAGGATTCTGCTTCACTCTGCATTCTGACTCCACAGTTCTTTCTCTGAATGTGGATGGCACCTTCCCCCATTAGTCCTTTGGAAATGTTTTAGGTACTTGCATCACCAAGAAGGGCCAAGTCTATCAAAATCCGTCCTCCCACACTGTGATTGTTGCTGTGTACAATGTTCTCCTAGCTCTGCCCATTTCACACAGCACCAGCTCATATAAGTTCCTCCAAGTTTTCCCAAAGTCTGCTTGCTCATCATTTCTTACAGCAAAATAGCACTACACCATATTCACATACCACAACTTGTTCAGCCATTCCCCAGGTAATGAGCCTCCCTTCGATTTCCAGTTCTTGGACGTCACAAAAAGAACTGCTATAAATATTTCTGTACATGTGGGTTCTTTTTCCCATTTTTATGATCTTGTTGGGACCCAGCACTACAAGTGGTATTGCTGTGTCAAGGGGTATGCACATTTTTATAGCCCTTTGGTCATAGTTCCAAATTGCTCTCCAGAATGGTTAGATCAGCCCACAGCTCCACCAACAATCAATTAGTGTTCCAACTTTCCCACATCTTCTCCAACATTTATCATTTTCTTCTTTTGTCATGTTAGCAAATCTGATAGATGTGAAGTGGTACCTCAGTGTTGTCTTGATTTGCATTTCTCTAATCAATAGTGATTTAGAGCATTTTTCATATGATAGTTTTAATTTCTTCCTCTGAAAACTGCCTGTTCATATCCTTTGAGCATTTATCATTTGGGGAATGACTTGTACACTTGCAAATTTGACTCAGTTCTCTATATACTTTAGGAATGAGGCCTCTATCAGAGACACTGGTTGTAAAAAAATTCTTTCCCAGTTTTCTGCTTCCCTCCTAATCTTGGTTGCATTGGCTTTGTGCAAAAACTTTTCAATTTAATGTAATAAAATGACCCATTTTGTATTTCATAATGTTCTCTATCTCTTGTTTGCTCATAAATTCCTCCATTCCCCATAAATCTGACAGATAAACTATTTTTAATTCCCTAATTTGTTTATAGTATCAAACTTTATACCTAGATTATATACCCATTTGGACTTTATTCTGATGTATGGTGTCAGACGTTGGTGTATGCCCAGTTTCTGCCATACTATTTTCCAGTTTTCCCAACAGTTTTTGTCAAACAGTGAGTTCTTATCCCAGAAGCTAGGGTACTTGGATTTATTAAAGAGTAAATTCCTTTAATCATTGACTACTGTGTCTTGTGTACCTAACCTTTTCCACTGATCTATCCCTCTATTTCTTAGCCAGTACCAAGTGGTTTTGATGTTACCCGCTTTACGATTTAGTATGGCTAGGCTACCTTCCCTAGCATTTCTTTTCATTAATTCCCTTGATATTCTGGACCTTTTGTTCTTCTAGATGAATTTTGATATTATTTTTTCTAGCTCTATAAAATAATTTTTGGTAGTTTGATTGGTATGGCACTGAATAAGTACATTAATTTAGGTAGAATTGTCATTTTTATTGTATTAAGTCAGCGTACTCATAAGCAACTGATATTTTTCCAATTATTTATTTGTGTGACTTTATTTTTGTGAAATATATTTTTCTAATTCTGTTCATATAGTCCCTGGGTTTGTTTTGGAAGGTAGACTCCCAAATATTTTATAATGTCTATGTAACTTTAAATGGAATTTCTCTTTCTGTCTCTTGCTGTTGGAGTTTGTTAGTTATATGTAGAAATGCAGATGATTTATGTGGGTTTGTTTTATATCCTGCAACTTTGCTAAAGTTGTTTATTATTTCAAGTAGTTTTTTACTTGATTCTCTAGGATACTCTATATCATCATATTGTCTGCAAAGACTGATAATTTAGTTTCTTCTTTGCCTATTCTAATTCTTTCAATTCCTTTTTCTTCTCTTATTGCTAAAGCTAACCTTTCTAGTACCATATTGAATAACAGTGCTAATAATAGACATACTTATTTTACTCCCAATTTTTTTGGAAATGCATCTAGCTCATGCCCATTACATATAATGTTTGCTGATAGTTTTAGGTAGATGTTACTTATCATTTTAAGAAAGGCTCTATTTATTTCTATACCCTCCAGTGTTTTCAATAGAAATGGGTGTTGTATTTTGTCAAAAGCTTTTTCAGCATCTACTAAGATAATTATATTGTTTCTATTAGTTTTGCTGTTGGTATGATCAATTATGCTGATAATTTCATTAATATTGAACCAGCCCTACATTCTTATATCTTTTTTCTGAACCCTTGTACTCCCCTCTCAATGAACCTTCAATATATTTCAGATATGCTCTGCCTCCCACTGTTCTATCTTAGAGTCTATGAAGTGATCATTTGCCCTAAGGTTCCAATCAGTTCTAATTCATTGTCCAGGTTCTGCTAATCAGTAAGAATACAGTGCAGAAGAGCTATATCTCTTTTTACTTCCTACATTGTTTAAATACTATTTCCAAATAGTATTTCCACTCACATTTTTCAGGAACAATTTAAGATTACATACTGTTTCTAGATCTTTTCAAAACTCAGCTATATTCTTGAGCATGTTACAATAAATTACACGCCAAAATACTTATAATAATCAGTGAATGGTTGTCAACTATGTATGACCCTTTCCTTTCACAGAACTACTATCTTCTTTTTTCTATATTTACTAATAATGTGTATAGTACTGGAATTAATTATTCTCTGATAGAATGAACTCTGAAATTCATCAGAGA
This sequence comes from Trichosurus vulpecula, assembly GCF_011100635.1. Taxonomy (NCBI): domain Eukaryota; kingdom Metazoa; phylum Chordata; class Mammalia; order Diprotodontia; family Phalangeridae; genus Trichosurus; species Trichosurus vulpecula. Next base: position 414,380,984 of record NC_050573.1, on the reverse strand, counting down.
ATGTCTTCTCCCCCTTACAATGGAAATTCATTTATGCCTCATTCAATTTTTTTCTGAGATTGGGTTACTTAAATTATCTTTTTCTTGACCTGTGAATCTGAATATTTTATATTTTTGTTGGAGTAGAAAAGACAACAGTAAAAATAGACAGGATTAAATGAAATAAACATTACATACACATATAAACATACATATACATATATGTATACATAGGTATGTACATATATGTGTTCAAATGGCATAGCATCCAAGTACTTAAATGAAAAGTTTAGCATGTACCCAATATTTTGTCTAAGAAACTGAAAACTTTTTCATTATGTAGCCAAAACATTTTCATCTGAAATGGCTGATTTTTATTCATACATTTAGAATTTGAGTAAATACTACTAATAACAACAATTTTCTTTTGTTTGGTTAAGTTTTTTTGATTGTTATTTTTACTTGCATCAGGACAATATTTTGTTTGGTTTTTGATAAATTGTTACAGAGGATGTTTTTGTTTTATTGTTTGGTTTTTTTGTTTTGTTTTGTTTAGACCTGTGATTTCTTCAATATGAGACATTTTTGATATGGAAATTCTGTACACTAATTCAGGTTGGAAATTTGCCCATGATACAAAGTGTTAGTGATTTGCCTGGGGCACTGAAAAGTTAAGTAAATTCCCTAATTTCACATAGATAATGTATGCCAGAAGCAGAGAATGAACCCAGAAATTCCTGACTCCCAGCCCCAGCTTTATATCCACTATACTATTCTGCCTTTCATTTCAAGGTTAATGTTATCCCAATAGGTGAAAATATATTTTTCTTAATTGTTTATGAAAATTTGATTGTTTTTTTTTTCAAAATGAGTCAGAAGGCTTAGTTGCTAAGGTTTAGACACATGGAAATTCTGAGCTTTGGTAGTAAGGCCATTTAGCAATTAACTGTGCCCTCAAAAATCTGAAATTTCTCTCAGGATGGAAGAAGGATGCTCTTTGTTATTTTCAGGTAACTTCAAAATGGCAAAATATAGATTTTCACAAGCTTTCCCAAAGGCATTGAAAAAAACAACTCTATAGGCTCAGTGTTAGCATGGAAAATTTCAACTCAAAAGGATATATTACTGGGAAGTTATGAGTGAGTGAAACTTGAATGTTACAGTGTTTGTAACCACAAGCTTTCTAATATATTGTAATATCCTGGGGGTTTTCCAGAGGACTTAAAGAAAGTAGAATGAAGTGCTTGAAGGGAAATTTCACCTTTTATTCTATTACAAGATTTAAAACATCTCAAACCACTAACTTTATTCCCTAGCAGTTCCAAGCAGCCAGGTCTCTTAAAAAACTCTTTAAAAAGTAGTTATAAAGCATACAGATGGTTCTGCTCTCTATTGGTCTTTTACTCTCTGGTCAAATCTGAACTAAACTGATTCTAAGTTTGTAATGCACACTTCCTAAGCTGTGCTCTCCAAGTGTTTTAATGCATTATAAAACTTACCATAATGGACTATGTAATAAGATCTTGACTCTATAGAGTGTCTCTTATGAACAGAATAGTTTGCACTTGGATTATAAGGAGCTCCCCTACTCTAGGATCATAGAGGCAGTGTGGTATAATGGAAAGTGCATTGTGCAACAAGTCAAGAGATCTGAGTTCACATTCCATCTCTGCCATCTAATTGTAGCAGTGCAAACTTATAAAATGGAATCCAATATAAATACATGAGTCACTTAGCTTTTCTAGTTTTCTGTTTTCTTCTCTGGAGATGAAGATAATAATATTTGCCCTACCTACTGCAGGAGCATGCTATCAGGCTGAATTAATCAATAGACCAACAAAAATTATTTAGTAAGCATCTACTATGTGTCAGAAACTATGTTGGGACCTGAGGATGCAAAAACCAAAATATCCTTAAAGAGCTGACATTATGTCAGAGAATGTAATGTGTACATAAAAATATATGTAAAGTATATTAATATATCATCTATATGTATATATCTTATCAGAGAAGGTGCTGTGCTCTATAAGCAAAGCAGAATTGAAATAGCTCAAAAGAAATGTGAGATGCGCAAATTGAGAGAATCCATCCAAATCAATCCAAATGTTGTCCTGGACTATTTGTGTCTGACTTGTGATAGAGCATTCCAAGCTCATATTGATCTGATCAGCCACAATGGGAAGCATTATAACTTGACTCTAACATAGTGATGTCACTTTGGTCCTCTTGGAGAATGAAGGACAACAATCAACAACCAAGCAACCAATCAACATAAACTATATACAATATAAATAAAAGGTAATTTGTGCTTATGGCACTAACATCTGGAAGGCTCAGGAAGGGGTTATTGTAGAAAGTAGAACTTGAAGTGATCTTTCAAGGAAACCATGACTGCTAAGATTCAGAGGGGAAGAAGTGCATTCTTATTGGGTGACACAGCCTATACACAGTGATGGAAGATAGAGTGCTATGTGTGGAAGCACAAGTCAATTTGCTAGACTATAGAGTGTGTGAAAGGGATGTACTGTATAAAAAAAGATATAACATCAAGTGAAAGTAAGTTGGGAATGGCTTTAAGTGTGAAATAAAAAAAATTGTATTTGATCTCAGGTGTAATAGGGAGGTACTGCAATTTACTGAGTTGGTAAGATGCTATAGGAAATTCATTTTGGCAGCTGTGTAGAGGATATATTGAAGAGAAGAGACTTAGGGGGAAGGATTGCAATAGTTAAGGAGAAAAGTGATGAAGGCTTGAAGCAGGATAATGTTTGTGCGGATAGAGAGAAGGAGATTCAACCAAGAGGCACTGTGGAGATAGAAATAACAAGATTTGATAACTAATTATGTACATGAGGTAAGGGAACTTGATGAATTAGGATAACTCCAAGTTTGCAAACCTGGATGACTAGAAAGATTTTATTCCCTCAAGAGATGTCTGACAATTTGAAAGAGTGGTTTTGGGGATGAACGATATTGACTTCTCTTTTAGACAAGTTAAGTTTGAAATGTCCATAGTACATCCATTTGGAAATGTTTAACAAATAGTGGGTGATGTAAGACTAGAGTTTAGGAGATAAAATAGCAGTGGATATTTAGATCTGAGAGGTATTTGAATAGAACATTATATCTAAACAGTTAAAATGATGGTAATTGATGAGATCACCAACAGAGCCAATAGAGAGAGAAAGAGATAAATGAAGACAATGCTGTGGGGGATACTTATACTTTGTTGTTGTTAAGTCACTTCAGTCTCTTCATGACCCCATTTTGAGTTTTCTTGGCAAAGATACTAGAGTAGTTTGCCATTTCATTTTCCAGTTCATTTTACAGACAAGGAACTGAGGCAAATAGAGTTAAGTGACTTGTCCAGGGTCACACAGCTAGTGAGTCTCTGAAGCCAGATTTGAACTCAGATTTTCCTGACTCCAGGCCCAGCACTATCTCCAATGTGCCACCTAGCTGCCCATATACCTACACTTAGGGAGTCATAGCAGGGATAATGATTAAGCAAAAGAGCTAAGAATGAATAGTCAGAGAGGTATCATGTTTTCCTATAGTTCTTGTGTATGAAGAGGATTGCTCATGCAGTCCACTTTGCCCAAGATTAGCCTGCTGCAAAAAAATAGTCATCACTCCCAAAGAAACATATTGATCAATGATCTGATTGAAGGCGCAGATGCTATGTTGTCAAGTCTTCAGTAACATAAAGCTTTGAGTGATAGTTAAGGCATCATGTGCTGATGTGGCATTTATAGAGTAGCATTGACACTAGTTCTCTTGGGAGAGGATCTGGGTTCAGATCGTTCCTCTGATATTTCCAATTTGTGTGACCCTGTACAAATCATTTAATCTCCAAGGATCTCATCTGCACAACAAAGAGTTTGGATTAAATGTTTTTTGAGTATGCTCCCAAGTTCAGATTTATGATACTTTGCTACTTAGGCTAGAACAAAGGGAAAAAATCAAATAAAATTAAACTCAATAGTACTGATTATAAAATTCTCCTCAGATTAAAAACAGTAGCTTCATGAACATAAAATACAGGAACAATAATTGGCTGAAGGAAAGTGTAAAAGGATTTGTGACTTTTAGTGGACTTCGAGCTAAACATGAATCCACAATGTGACAGGACCTGCAAAATGTCTCTGGCTCAGCTAGGCTGTACTGAGAAACAAAGTGTCCAGAAAGAGGAAAGGAATCCCTTGGGCTATACTCTATCGTTGTTGAGCCACGTTTGAATGGGTGCCACGTTTTTGAAAGGTATAGAAAACTTGAATGATGCCAGGAAGGAAGGAAAAAGGGAAGGAAGGAACGAACAAATGAGTGAACAAAGGAATGAAGAGGGAAAGGAAGAGAAGGGAAGAGAAGGGTAGAGAATGGAAGGGATTTAAAAGAAAATAAAAAGAAGGGGATGAAACACTAGGAATCATATTAAAAGACTTTTTTAAATGATTCTTGATAGATGCATTAAAATTCATTTTGAATAAATTAAATGTTTCATTTTAAAGAAGAATCCATTTAAACCCTTAAAAAGTTTAAAGGATGATCCTTCAACAGACTATTCTCTATTATCCAACACACAATGCCTCTCACGAAACACAGAATCCTGACACTATTCAATAGGATACATTGAGAATAGAATTACACATTCTTTTAGTCAGATTCTGAAACAGCTCAAATTTTACCGATATTTTGCTTTAACTTTTGACAACACATGAACATTAATTTTCTTGCCCACAATGTGTGTCTACATGCATAAAGCATGAAATTTTATTTTATGAAGTTTCCATGTCCATACTTTTCCTTCGTACTGGTAGATTCCACACCCCTCCCACCCCCGCCCGGGGTTAGCTGGCATCTGAAGAGCAACGAGTGCATTCTGTGGCTCCAAAGAATGGGAATGTGGCAGCCTTACAGAGAGCTCTGAGAGCACACTATTACAGACAGCCCTATATTTCAGCACTAGAGACTTTGAGGCAAGAGACATAGGACTGTCCCGCTTTTAATCCATCAACAACGTGAATTTGAATGGCAGTGTAAATCTTTAAAGCATTATTTTCTTTCCTTCCTCTTCCAAACTCTTTTCAAGCCAATGTGATAAAAAAAGACTACTATGTATTTTTGGTGTAGGTTTTTATTTTATTACTATTGTACTCCTACACTGCTGGGAGGGCCTACCTGATATTGCCTGCCTGCCAGAGTTGTTGCCTACCTACCGTATTTTTCTGATTGCTTCCGCACTTAGTTTTGCAATCTGATTGCTCACTTTTGTTTCAAAAGATCTGATCCTTCTAAAGAATAACTCAGGCTTAATTTGAGCAGAAAGTCTCTCAGGCATAACTCTGCGCTACCTAGAAGGAGAAGTACCCAGGATGAGATAGAGTTGGGTTTTCTTTTGCTTTTGCTTCTCCAGGAATGAAACGGAATCAAGAGGTGAATGACCTTAGGTATCTTATTTCACATGATTACAAGGTCAATTTGTAAGTACTATATTCTAGTGGAATATTAGATTTTAAGTAAAGAAAGAAAATGGCTACACCTTCCAGTGGCATTGTAACATTAGCTTACCTGCTGAGAGACATTTGGTGTATTAAGTTTAACACACACATTTAAATAATAATACAAAACATGGAAAGGAAATAGCACTACCTTTCAGTGGCACTGAATAGTTTGTTGTTCTGTATTTGGAAGGATATCTTATCCTTTAATGGTGCCAGGTGTATGGCACAAGAAGGTGTTTCTGAAGGACACTGCTGGAAACCAGGGATATTCCTGCACTAAGGGAATGTCTACTTTTTTAGTGGGAAGGGGATCTTCCGTCCCTCGATTTAGCTGAATGATTTGGTGCCTTTCCCTATAAAATCTCCATTTTTTAACTTCAAGCAAGAATTAGCTCCAAGAATAATTAGTGCAATAACTTCCACTAATCTTGATCCACAGGAGCCCACATTTTGCTCTTAATATTAAATAAAATATTAAAATGTGTGACTATTTTATATCATCTGCTTTTAAAAAAACCTCACTAAGTTATTTTAATCAATATACTTATTTTAAGTAAAAGCCATTTAATCTCCTGACTTATACATTAACCTTCCATTAAGTATTAGTGAAGAAGTTAAATGCACCTTAGTCAATAATTTTAATGCAGGAACTGTTGCATTACCTATAGAGAAATGTGTATTCATATTATGTTAAAGTGGCTATCCTTAACGATTAGCCATTATGTGTCAGGAAACTGATAATAAATTTGAAATATTCCGTAGGAAAATGAATTATAATGTTGAAACTGAGTTCTCTGTGCTGTAATAATTTTGAAATGAGGTCATCTGCTTCTTCTGGTCAGTGCCTTTTAAGGCAATGATATTGAAGTGATGAAGATACCCTTGGTGATACTTTAACCTCACCTTGTAGTTTCACATCTTGGTGGGTAATAAATGAGGGTGCTAATTGAACTGTATGAAACTGAAACATATGAATCTAACTGAAGGTAGCTGTAGTTTGAGCATGCATTTCCTCTGTATAAATAATCTACCGACATCTATATGTGTCTTGGAGTAAAGCAAAATTTCCCTTTTACTTTCTCTCTCTCTCTCTCTCTCTCTCTCTCTCTCTCTCTCTCTCTCTCTCTCTCTCTCTCTCTCTGTATATTTATACACACACGCACACACATATATACATTTGTGTGCATGTACATGTATATATATGCATATATAACTCTCTCTCTCTCTACATATATATATATAGATAGATAGATAGATAGATAGATAGATAGATAGATATAGATATATGGAGAGAGGGAGAGAGAGTGAAAAAAAACAGAGAGAGGGTATCCTTCCATTGTGTGTGCGCTTTTTATCTCAAATGATTTTCTTTTCAGAGTTTTCTGTCTAGTGTGGTGATGTCATTTTGGTCCTCTTCGAGAATGAAGGACAACAACCAATCTTTCCAGTCTTCTCTTTCTTTAGGCTTCTTGAAGCAATATTAGAAAAACCAATTCATATATATGTATATGTGTATATGGTAGAATATAGGGTTTGCTAGATAGAGAGAAACTATAAAGCTCTGATTCCCTTTTGATGGTACCCTCTCCCTTTTTCACAAGCAAGAATGGGCATGTCTCCTCATACCTGTAGGCCTTTGACAGTGTCATCTTACCCAAACAAAATGTAAACATATTCATAGCCTTCAGGCTCACTGACAAGGAATTTTAAGACTTTTTTTTAGGGGGGGAATTAATATTGGTGTTTTGAAAATTGATTGAAATTTACTTACTCCTCCACTTTATCTTTAATTGCTACCTCTAGGTGTCCTTGTAGGACCTTATGAGAAGAGGCTCATCTTTTGTGTGTTATTTTAAAAAATGAAATCACAGTAACACATTCTAGATCTGATAAGTCAGAAAGTCCATGATGTGCCACCAGAAGAGAAAAAAAAGGAAAACAAAAGCAAGGATATGAATTAAGGTCTTACTTCTTCTCTTTTGTAATTAATGTCTATAATACTACAGATAATTATTAACAAAAATCAGGAAAGTACTGAATTAGATGAATTAGATGCTGACTTCGAAGTAATTCTCAGCTTCAGTTCACCTCCTACTCTTTTCTGTTTTTTTAAAGAAATATCTTTCACTTCACCTCACATTTACTCTTACTAGTGATTCTCCTCATTATTGAAATATAAGTCATTATTTTGGGTCCAGTTCATAGCCACTTAACTGAGGGTTAATATTATTTCTTTTCGGCCATTATTTCTGCAAATGCTTTTATCTCTATTTCAGACACTTAAATATTTGGGATACTGAGAATCACAGAGGTGAAAGTATCATCAAGCAACAACTTCTAGATAGTCAGAGAATTGACACACATGAGGTTGGTGAAAATGTAGTCACTGCCATTACTGTTATAAAAAGGTACAGCTGCTTATTCCCATAAATTTCCATGTAATCTGAAGATTTATGGGGATTGGATTTCAAATGGTCCCTGTCTTCAGGCAGGAAAATGAGGTGAATGTTCATAAAATATCAAAAGATAGGCATATAGATTATAGGTATACGTACAGTCATTTTATAGATTAACTTTGGACTATTGTTTTGGTCCCAAAATTTTCAGTAAAAGTGCCTTATACATATATGGCAGTATTTCCTATAGTACCTGTTTTCTTTGGCACTGGAGATTAAGTTTGGTGATAGAAGTAGTTTTGGATCTAAGAATGTCTTGAGGTTTGCTACCTTTTCAGAAGTCCTAGAAGGACAAAACCATTCCATTCTGTTACAACATCTTCATTATAGGCTGCTGTTCTCATTATGTTACCGGTAGCTTTTTTAGGAATTGAAAGGCTGAGTGACCAACTGCACAGAGAGCTCTAGCCACTGTGTGAGTAAACTGAGAAGTAGTAGGTGAATATCAGTGCAAGCTAGTGTAAAGACACGAACTTAGGGGAAAATAATTGAAACTCACACTACAGGTCTACCAGCTATGGCCTAGTAAAGATTTGCTAGTATTAACTTCTCACAGTTCCTTCCTCATTTAAGGTTAAACATTTCTATAAGCTGTGTCACCCTTTTCTAGTCACCAGAGTACAATGAAAACTAAATAGCTCCATGATATATAAAATAGATTTAAGCAATAAATATGTTTTGATGATTTAAAATTCCTTAAAAAGTCATCACCAAAAATAAAACAAAACAATTATGGCCCAGTCTTCATCAACTATTTCCTAGAAACAGCAGACAAATGGGCTGCAACATTGGCCAAATGGCCAACAAATTGCTAAGCAACATTAGCAAAGATATTGGAAACAAAATGGAAAAATATTGCAATTCTCTGGGACACAACTTGAATGTCTGTACATGGAATAACACAGGCACTTCTGCTAACATACCTTAAGGGAGACATAACAAAACATGAAACATACCCAGAGAAAAGAATTAAAATGCTCAACAGAGTGCTCCATGAGAAGAAACTTTAGAAGAATAGATGCTTCAGTCTGGAAAGATAAAAGATGAAGTCTGAGAGGAAATATTACAATTGAAATCTTTAAAACTCTGAAGGATTTGGAGAGAATGGACACAGATTTGTTCCCCAAATCCTGAAATAGCAGAACTCCATGAAGCTAAAAAGAAATCACTTAAATAAATAAAAGTATTATTTTGAATAGCAGATAGTAAATGTATAGAACTTTATACTTCAAAGAGAAGATACAGAATGATAGAGATTTAGAAAAAAATCATAGATGATAGATCCATAACAGGCTATTAAGGGAAACTAGGGAGGTTGGGGGTACATCTTTAATGTTTTGCATTTGAGTCATGGAGAATGACCATGACCTCCCACAAAACATTGCTTGTTGCCACTGTCAGACACGATACCAGGAGAGGTGGGTCATGGTGACCCAGCCTGACATTTCTTATGCTCTTATATTTCATATATGTGTCAATGGTACAACTATCTACAGTCTTAGAAAGGAAATCTGTAGGAAACCCCTGGGGTTGTTGAATACTTTTATTGTTATATAGAAAAAATGAAATTTGCAGGGGAAGGGTAATGCTGTTTAGTGGACATATGTGAATTAAGCCAAGGGAATGATGAGGAAGAATATTTTTTGTTAAAAACAAACAGAGAAATTATCTTTCATGTAAATATCTATATTACAAATAATGATCAAAGACTCCATTAACTGATTTTCATTGGCCATCCTAATTTGAAAAATCATGTAGTCTCCTTTGTTTCTGGTAATGTGTATTTTGTTGAGATTCTATAGCATGAATTTCTCATAGCTCCTTCCTAGTTTATAGTTAAACATTTCTATAAGCTGTGTCACCCTTTTCCAGTCACCAGAGTACTATGAAAAGTAACTAGCTCCATGATATATAAAATAGATTTAAGTAATAAATATTTTTTGATGATTCAAAACTTCTTAAAAAGTCATCCCTAAAAAAAAGAACAAAGTAAAAAAGTGCACAGCAGAGAACAAAAGAAAACTCACAAGGAAGCAAAGAAAAGATGGACAATTCTCAACACAACATGTATTATTTATCATATAGGATTTCTTGAAATGAAAATCTATTGTTATATATTTTGAATCCTCTCTTACATTCCCCTGTGCACACAGCCTGCTTTTTCCTTTCTTACTTTTTTATTTAAGTTTCAATATTTAAGTTTATTATATGTTTTGTTTCTTTTCTCTGTTCTGTATTTGTCTTCTTGCCCTTGAGTCTAAAATAAAGTTAAATTAAAAAAAGTCATCCCTAAAAATAAAACAAAATTTGCTATATCCTACCACTTTCCTAAGATGTTGTCCCATAACCTTTGCCCCTTCTCAAATTCTAAAAATAAAATAAAATAACCAACTATGCTACATGGCTTCACTTCCCCTCCTTTTACTTCTCAATAGCTTACAATCAAATTTCAGGTATCATCATTCATAGCTTTCCAAAGTTACCATTGATCCTTTTTTGCCTAATCTCTTGGCCTTATATCAAATCGCCTTTCTTGAAAGACTCTTTTTGTATGATTTAATATTAGTGATCATACTCTTCTCCCAGTTACTCTCTGTTCAGGGTTTTGTGGCATTGCTCTTTTGGTTCTCCTTCTACCCGTATTCCTACTCTGAATTATCTTCCATGTCACTCCTAACTGTGGGGTGTATCCCAAGGCTCTGACCTTAGCTCTCTCATTTTTTTTCTCCATATACTCTCTTGGAGACCTCATGTGCTACCGTTGGTTTAATTATCATCTCTATGCAGATCACTTCCAGTTCCTTGTATCTAGGCCAAATCTCTCCTTAGCTCCAATTCCTCATCACCAACTGCCCATTGGATATTCCTAACTCTATGATCCATAGCCATTTCAAACTCAATATGGCCAAGACAGAAATCATTTTCTTACTCCCAAAACTAATCTCTCTTGCTAATTTTCCAATTTTTATCTAAGTTACTACCACCATTATAATCATGTATACTTGCACCCCAGAATCAACCTCACTTTTCATGCTCTTTCACCTCCATATTCAATTAGTTGTCAAACCCCATCAATCCTACTTCTTAAAAACCTCTTCTATCCATCCTCTTCTATCTACATCTTCTATCAGTCCTCTTCTCTGCATTTTACTAGTTCAGGCCCTCACCTTTTTTTGCCTGGATTATTACAAAAGCTTCCTAATTTCTTTCTCTACTTCAAATGTCTTACCTCTTTAATCCAAACTCCTTAGTGCCATGAAGAGTGATATTCCTAAAACACAGGCCAGACCATGCTATACCCTTATCCAAGAAATTCCACTAGCTATCTACTCCCTCCAGGAATAAATACAGTTTTTTCCATTTGGCAGTCAAAATCCTCCACAATGTTCTTCTATCCCATCTACCCATATTTATTCTTCCCACTGAAAATGTTCCTTTTGCTTTCCTTAGCATTTGTAAACCTGAACTTTATCTTGATGTAACTATGTCTGTCTTTGGCTTCATCTTTATCTACCTGGAATTTTTCCTTGGTCTTTCTCTACATTCCCTTAAAAAATCCAAATTGATCACTAAAGTCCCCTGAATCAATCTCTTAAAAACTCTTCCTCTTTCTCATCAGAATTATTTGTTTTTCATTAGGATTTCAGTGAATATCCCACATCCTTCCCCTTAAGCAAATTTCCCCACAGAATTCCAATCAGGTCTCAGTCATGTCCATAAGATTGAATTTGCTTCCTTGGATAGTAGTGTTCAGACAATAACAGTGGCAGGGCAATGGGGAGGGGAAGAAGTTCAAAACATTTTGGAGGTAGAATTGACAGGATTTGGCAAATGAGTAGGTTTTGAATTTGAAGAAAAATGAGGATATAAAGGTAACTTTTGAGCCTGGTTTATTGGGAAAATAAAAGAAGCTCAAGAAGGAACAGATTTTTAGGGGAAAATAATGCTTGACTTGGAGCATATGCAGTATGAGGTGCTTGGCATGATAACTAGTTACAAATACCCATTAATTAAGTGAAAATATGAATCTGAAGCCCAAGGGGGAAAAAAGCTACAAGGATAGAAATATTGATTTGGGAATCATCCATAGAAATTTGATAGATGAATCCATGAGAAGATGACATTACTAAGGTTGGTAGGGCCATAAAAGAAGAGAAATAGAGGGACAAGGACAGATTTTGGGGGAAAAATGTCATATTTAAGAGGTAAGACAAGAAAGAGCAAGTGAAGGAAAGAGTAGGGCCAAGAAATGTATAAAGTAAGCCACCAATTTACTGGGAATCATGAAATTCTCCCTCAAACATCTAATCCAATTAAGGTGACAATTTGTTCCCTGACCCTATGTCTGGGAGAGAACAATGTCTCCTAAATTAAGGATACATAATGATCTATTTAAATAAAGGAATGAATTAGAATATTCTGTACTTTTTACCTTTGAAATTGAGTCCTTCTAGTCTGTTTATATTATCAAACCTTACCTTTCCTTATTAGAGGTTCTTGTTAGAAGAAATAATTCATCGTTACCTACAGTGGGTAGATATAACTACATTACTTTAGAAATTATGGCTCATGAAACAGATACCTTTATCATCTTCCCAGCTTTTTTATAATTCTGATATTAGAATTCTCCATCCTCACTGACTGTCACAGATTTAGCATTTTGTGAGTACTGTTTATTTCTTTAAAATATTTCAATTGAGTAGGTCTTTAATTTTGATTCCTTGACACTGGATACTATATGGTTGGTTCTGATATTACAAATCAACCAAAGTGACTTCTAATTTCAAAGGCAAATTTACAGAATATTGAAAAAAATATTATCCTCTACCTTCTTTTTTCTTTATACATTCTTTACCATAATGATCTCATCTCCCCTTGGTTCTGTTTTCATCTTTATACTGTAGACTGCATAAATCTCTATATTGACCTTTAGTCTTTCTCCATAAAGAGGTAGCATGGTTTGGGGTATAGAGTGCTGGATTTGGGTCAAGAAGACCTAAATTCAAATCCTGCCTGTGACTAGATGCATAATCATGAGCCAAATATTTAATGTTTCTGAGATGCAGACACATCTCTGAGATGGCAAGTTGTTGGAGTGAGGTGTCCCACTGAAGAAACAATTTACAAGTCTTTGGTAAAGCACTTAGAAATATTCTCTGAAAGAGGTCTGTCCTATAAGTGGGATAACCAAAGCTTCTTTCTTTCAGAGACTTCACTCTTTAAGAAAATGCCAGTGACCTAGCATTTTACTATGCCAGAGTGAACTGATTGGCATTCTTAATGGGGAACAGGCAGAACTAACATATGTGGCTTGACAAGTAATGAACACTGGAAAGATCATTCAATTTCTCAAGACCTTATAACCTACTGCTATAAGCTAGTCAATAGAACAAACTGATCAACATTTTGTTTATCTAATCATTGAATTGGATTTTGAAATATATACATATACATATGTGTTCCCTGGAACATTTTACCAATCTTTCCTTTTAGTCCCAGTTGAGAAAGAAATGCTAATGTTATTCTTTATGTGGAAGTTTTTATAGCCCCTCCACATATTTTTTGAAAATACTTCTCATTCAGTCCCTATCAAGAGGGAAATTTAGTAAGATTACTTTTGAAATATCCTTATGCTTTCAATGTAGATTATATAATAAGTTGTTTCCACTTTATTTATGTGGATTTAAGAGATGATGATGTAGAGTATTCATTTTCAACCCTTAAGGTATAAACAAAGACACTATTCAAGTTTCATAAATTCTTTTAACATGCCAGATGTAAAATCAATTAGCTGTGGTAGAAATATGGCCTCATATTTTAAGGACTGCACCATTCTAATTGCTTGCTATGCTGTTCTCTGTACTAGTAATATAAAGGGATTTGGACTTCAGCATTTTTCATTCCCCAGAACGTTCTAGGTTGACTTTTGAAAATGCCCTAACATAAATGTGCTAAGAAGCTTCTTTACAGAGTCAGAATCTGAAAAGAGAAGCCATAATTTCAAAAGGACATTTTGGAAAGATCTCCTATTCTACAATAAATAAAAGTGCATCAAGTCAACTCAACTAAGACCCCAAGATACCTTGTTATGAGAGCTCACAAATGTCCAGGCCCAGTCTAAAGGATTTATATATTTTTTTTTCATTTTGAGAATGTGTTTGGACAGATTTGTCGTCTGAAAAGAGAAATTAATCACTATTGGCAGCACAGAAATATTCACCAAAGCTTAGGGAGCTATTTACCTCCCCTTACATGTACCCAGGCAAGTATGCACATATGTGTGTACATATACTCACACACACACACACACACACACACACACACACACACACACATAGAAGATCAGAAACCTGTTTATAATTTACAGTACTAGAGACTTGCCTGCTACACTAAGATCTTAAATGACTTATTCAGTCAGTAGTGTATTAAGTGCCTTCTATGTGCCAAGCACTGTGCTAAGCACTAGAGCTACAAAGACAAGTAAAAGAGTGTCTGTGATTGAGAAGCTCACAATCTAATGGAGACTGCTTGGGGACTTGCCCACAGCCATTTGGTCACAGACAAGTCTTGAACTCGGGTCTTCCTGATGCTTTGGTTGGTCTTTTCTCCATTAGTCCATGCTGCCTCTCCCTATATTATTTCAGTCATAAAATGACGGTGATCTTGTTTGTATCTCTTAGTGAGTATATTATATCTTTTTCATCTCTGTGTGTCTTTTCTCCTCCATGACTGTAAGCTTCTTAAGAAGGTGTCCATCCTGTTTTATATCCTTCAGTCCTTTACAGCCACTGCCCCACTCCACTCCAAAATCGTGCTTTTGTTGATTGATTGAGATGACAAGTAAGAGGAATCAATTCAGCAGGATTTGTTTTTTAAGAATACACTGTTAAATGCTATAAAATATATTCTCCAGTATATACTGGATCTGAGCTATATCTAAATTTACCCTACTCTGAAAACATTCCCAGACACATTTTATTTTCTTTTATTTTTGTTTGTGTTGGTGGGAGTAGGCAGGAATCTAGGATATGTGTCTGGGATATATGCACCATGACCAATACATGGCAAATTGTGGAAAGCTTCAGTTGAGTGACAGGGAGAGGAAGATAAACTTTTCTTGGTAAAGGGTTGCTGAATATTTTTTTGAGCAGAGAAGTGAAAGATTATTCTGGAAGTAGTGCAAAGGTTGGTGTGGAGGTGGAGCAGGATGTGGAAGCAGAAATATATGTAATCAGGCTAATACAGTAATAATTTAGTGGTGGTAGTGGGAAAAAGGAGGAGAGTAGAAAGACAAAATCTGCTAGACTTGGTAAATAATTTTATATGAGAGACGTAAGAGGGGGAAAATGTTTAATTTAAACCAAAGATTGTGAATGAAGAAGATAATGAATGATGATATCATTAAAAATGGTATTATCAGAAAGAACAATATCTACAAGAGGAAAGATAATGAATTTGTTTTGTGATAGGCATAGGTTTTGAGTTACTGGTGAGATAATCAGGTATCACCTACATAGAAATGATAGAGCCAGGGAAATGGATTCTTATTTATTCATTAAAGGAAGAATGTAAATAATCATTTGTTAAGCACCTTATATATGCTAGGCACTGTGCTAAGAGCTTTACAAATATTATCTCACTTTATCCTCACAATAATCCTGGGAGGTAGATATACAGGTGAGGAAAAAGCACACAGAGGTTAAGTGACTTGACAGTCCAGTAAGTGTCTGAGTTCAGATTTAACTTAGGTCTCTCTGACTCCAGGCCCAGGACTCTATATGCTGTGATATCTAGCTATTTCCTAGAGAAGGAATATAGACAAGAAATGAAAGAGGTATACCCTTGGGGAACACCAAAACCAAGAAACTAGGAAGAAATTGGGGAGGCAGTACTAATTCACACTGAAAAATCATGAATTTGGAAATTAAAAAGCAAAGTAAAATAATAAAGATTAATAAATTCTAGGAGTCAATAGAGAAGCTTATCCTCTGTTACTTGTTCATTAGCTTTTTAACAAACTTGTTTTATTCTTAAAAAATTGGAATCTATTGAATATTAAATGTGTTCAAAGTATTGTTGCAGTCTTACAGTCTTTCTCTTATATGTCTAGAAATCTTCGTATTTCTAGGCTGGCTATAGCTCTGCTAAAGAAAAAAAAATAATGCCCTGCATTTACCTCAAATTGACCCCACTAGGCATTTATTTAATTAGGTGCTAAGATAACATTAAGCATGAGTATGACCAGAAAAGGGGATGTATCTGTCATATAGTAAAATTGCTGGTGACAGATTATTACCCCTAGTATCTCCCAAATAGTGAAGAACTAAGAGAAGGTTTTTGTCCACTCAGATGACTAGCATCCATGTTTTGCCCTCTATGTGTGGGCATACTTTAGGATCTTGTCTTGAACCCTATTATTTTACATTTCTACATTTATTATTTCTTGAAGATCAAATCGGTTCCCATGGTTTCAAATGTGTGTGTGGGTGTGGCTGTGTGTGCTTATGTCCAGCCCTAATCTTGCTTCTAAGATCTAGCCCTCTACAAAGAATGGCTTATTACATACTTGTATGTGGAATGTTGTCTTAGTCAATATATCTACAACTCAATGGATCCACTACCTATAACCTAAATCCTGCAGTTTTCCTAACTTTGCTGTTTCTTGAGACAAGTACCATTCTTGTAGTGACCCAAGTACCCAACCTGAGTCATCCTCAAATATTACTCTCCCTCATCCCATACAACTGTAATCAGTTGCCAAATCCTATGTATTTTACTACCAAAACGTTTCTTACATCTATCCTTTTCTCTCTATTTAATATTTTTGGGGAGAGGGAAAGGCAGGGAAGTTCAGGTTAAGTGACTTGCCCAAGGTCACACAGCTAGTAAGTGTGTCAAGTGTCTGAGGCTGGATTGGAACTCAGGTCCTCCTGACTCCAGGGCCAGTGCTCTACTCACTGCACCACCTAGCTGCCCCTCCCCTCTATTAAAACTACATCTACTCTATTTCAGATCATTATCATCTCTCCCCTGAACTATTGCAATAGATTCCTACATGGTATCCCTTCTTCAGTTCTCTTCTGTTTCTTCAATACATCCTCCACAGAGCTGACAGAGTTATCTTCCTAATTCAAACCTCTGACCATGTCACTAAATTGCTTAAGAAAATCCAAGGGATCCCTGTCACCTCTAAGATCAAATAGAAACTCTTCTGTTCAACAGTTACAGTTTTTCCTTCACAATTTGTTCTCAGGCTATCATCCCAGGCTATTTACACAGTATTACCCTCTATATTAATAGGCTCCTGATGAACTGGCTTACTTGCTGTCTTCCATATATAAGATTCCATCTTCCATGTTTGTTTGTTTGTTTTCCTTCAAATGAGCTATTTTGACTCATACCTGAATTCGTACCAAGGAATAGTCTCCTTGCTCACCTTCAGGTCTCAGGGTGCCTGAGTATTCAAGGCTCAGCTTAAGTGCCGCCTCCTTCAAGAGGCCATTCCTGACTCTATTGGTTACTATCAGTTCCCTTCCCATCCTCAATTATCTAATTATTTTGTGTTTATTTATCTGTGCATATATTGCCTTCCCAGTAGAATTGGTTGCCTTTCAGGGCAGGCATTGTTTTGTTTTTCCTTTGTATTCTCAATGCCTGGAACAGAGGCTGACACATAGTAGGTGCTTAATATGTTGATTAATAAAATGCTGGAATTTCTGCTATAAAGGGGTTTTGGCTGGGGTCGGGGAGCACTGGATCTTTATTTAGAGGACCTTGATTCAAATCCCGACTCTGATGCTTACTGTATGCCCTAGATAAGTCACTTGACCTCTATGAGTTTGGTTTCTTCATCTGTCAAGTGAGGAAATTAGATTAAATCATCTCTGGTTGTTCTTCCAGCTTAAGATGTCTGATCTTACGAACAAACAAGCTTCATGGTACAATAGAGAGGTCACTAGGTTTGAAGTGAGCAGAGGCCTAGTTTCAAATTTTAGTTCTGACACTTATTTATTAATTGATTGATCTTATCCAAATCACATCACTTCTCTAAAAGCTCAATTTGTTACTTTTTAAAATGGAGATAGTAATAAGTGTAGAATTTATCTATCAGTGGTGTTGTAAGGATCAAATAAAATAATGGAGATAAAGTTGTGGTTTGCTTTTAATCTTATAATGTTATATAAAGGGAAAGCTATTGTTAATAGAACACAACAATTAGTTATTGAAAAATTAGATAATGCCTGGCTCCATAACCTCTCACTTCTCTGGTCTTCCCCTCCCAGTTTGATTTCTTTTTTAGTTTTGATTAAAGGGTCCATCCCTTGACTCTCTTCTGAAAGGGGCCTATTCACTGAATGGGCATTACCTCACTCAAATTGAGAACCTGAAAAAGCCTTAGCCTAAAAGTGCCAGGGTCTCCCATTGCATCCTGGGTCACCTCCAGTCATCCTGATGAATATCTGGTCACTGAACCCAGATGGCTTTGGAGGAAAAAGTAAGACTGGTGACTTTACACACCCCTCCCTCACTCAAATCAAAGTCAACTGCAAGTCATATCATCATTTCCTTGATGTCATGGTCCTCTTTGAAAATGAAGGACAAACACAACAACAATAACAAAAGCTCTAACAGTTTATGACACTAAGACATTATATTTAAATTTACACTTTATACCAAGTTTGACTGTGGACAATTTTGTTTTATATCAATTTTGTTGGTCACTGGATTTAGAGAAATTAAGACATCTAAGTAAATTCAGATTATGGTCAAAATTCCGCTCAGTCAGTTAGTGATATTGGATGGAGACATAGATAGATGAATAGATAGAGACATATCTATTGATGTGTGTGTGTGTATACATATATATATATATATATATATATATGAGAGAGACAGACAGACAGAGACTGAGAGAGAGACAGAGAGAGACAGAGAGAGTCAGGCTGAGGCTTATAATAATAGGATTAATCATGGTATCCAGTACTTGAAGTGTGAAAAATGTATTATAAATAATATCTCATTTTATTTTTGTAACAATCCTGGGAGGTAGGTGCTATTATTATCATCCCCATTTTACAAAGAAGAAAACCAAGACTGAGATGATCTAGTTGACTTGCATAGGGTCCCACGGCTTACTTCTGCTACCAGATTTTAACTCAGGTCTTGTTGGTTCCAGGTACTGTGTAATATCTCTTGTGCCACCTAGTTGTTTTGTTATTTTACAGTTTGTTGGCCTGACCTGGAAACACGTCCTGAACAGGCTATTCTGAGTTTTCCACCCATAGACAGGAAGCTTTAGTAACTTGAGTATATCCTGGTCAACAATACCAGAGAAAAGAACTATTCCCTGTTTGCCTAATTACTTAACTCAATTTAGAGGATGAGAGATTTGGAGTTGAAAGGGACCTCAGAGGTCATTAATCCAATTTCTTTATTTTAAGAATGAAGAAATTGAGACCTGGGGAGATAAAAATAATTTCCCCAAAGTAACACAGGCAGTAAATATCAGAGACAGGATTTGAATCCAAGCCTCATTCCATAGCCAGTGCCTTTTCTGCTATACCATGTAGTCTCTCCTGAACAAGAACTTATTAAGCACCTCTGTCTCAGGCATTAGTCTAGGTGCTAAAGATACAAAAGCAAAAATGAAATAAACAAAAATGTTCCCTGGCCCACAAGGAGTGTATATCTGCTGGCATGGGAGCTGCAGAGCAACAGAACAAAGGTGCCAAGGAAACAACAAAGCAACAGGTATGAAGATCTTTAAATACAAAAGAATTTTTTGGGGGGAGTAGCAACAACTGAAATCAGGAAAGGCTTCCTTTAGGAAGTGACACTAAAACAGGCGAATAGAGCTAGAGATTCCCAAAAAAGGAAGTGAGGGCAGAGTAGAATTCAGTTTATGGTGTGCCCAAGTTGGCCAGTTTCCCTGGAATATCAAGTCAGTGAAGGACAATCACATCAGCTAAATCTGGAACAATAGGTAAGAGCCAGATTCTTAAAGGTTTTAGATTCCCACAGGAAGACTTTGTATTTTATTTCATATAAGGAGGAGCCCTGGAGATTGCTAAGGAAGCTACATAGACCAAAGTACGTGCTAAAACGGACCATAGCTGACTTGCCATTGGTTAATTTCAACTGTCTTCAGTAAGTCAGTGATTGCATGCATTGATGTGTACCTGACTGTGCATAGTGTTTACCAAGAGTTCTCCTTCCTCACATTGAGACATCACAAAGCAAGAATATACTACAATTGGAATTCTAGTTCTTGTCTGAGATGTGGGCTAGGTTATAATTTGCTGCCAGGGGAGAAAGTGGCACAGTTTTTAAATGTTTGAGTATCACTCCGGAATGCTCCCTTTTATCCTAGATAATTGAGATGAGAATGTCAAATACATGATTAAGTTTTAACTTGATCTTAAAAGACTTGTGATTTTGTCACTGAGCATTAAATGAAACATTTTAACCTAGATAATTTCCTTCAGTTGAGGCTTATTACCAAAGTGATAAGGGATAGCAGTACCTTTAATGTGAAATCAATTATTTGGTCCAAAGAAGTTCCTTTTTTCTTGAATAATAATCTGTAATCTGTACACGTCTCCATCTGATAAGACTATCCTCCTTTCTATCAAATTAAGAAGAATTTATTTACCTCCTCTCTTTAAGGTAAGAGGCAAAAGTGGAGCTGATGAAAATAAATGTATGCACTGGAATTTTGGGAGTACATCCATTATATTTGTGTGACTTGTACATACACACCTTTTGGAGAAGAATACACTCAGAAAAGGCTTTGCTTTCTTCTTCTTTTTTTTCCCCCTTTGCTTTTCTTAAATTACTGAGGTGAGAAAATAACCCAAATGGGTGTCATTTCTGCCTCTTTATCTTTAAAAGCTACTTTTAGGGGAAAAAACCAAAACTAGAGGGACTTTCTTCTTTCATTTCCCCCATTCCCCTCCCCAATATGACCAGAAGGAGGAAAATGACCTGAATGTATGCAATACTTATATGTTGTCAGATATTCGTCATATTTATATGCTTTGCTGGCTTCTCTGCCTGTGGTGATTTAATACTACATTAAAGTAGAACCTAGGAGGACATCATAAACAGTTCTTGTTTAAAGGGCATTGTGAAGGAGAGCCTTTAATCTGATTGATGAAATAAATGGAAAGTAATCTACCCTCTATTCAACAGCTTGTTGATGATATGAAAGAATTCCTACTCAAGCAAGCAAGGCTTTAAAGAGAAAGACCTCTTTCATCCTGTCAGCCTCTCATTTTTAGAAAAAGTTAAGTTTTTCATCATGGTTCAGGGGAGTTCTTGTAAAACGTTCATTGAAAATTTAAGAGCAATTACAGTGTCAGACAGCTAGAAAAATTGCTTTTACTGAGTGAGAGTTCTCTGACAGATGCATTGTGGGAGAATTGATTCTTTCTAAGGGATAAGTGAATTGTCATTGTTAGTCTCTTCTCATGACATCTAGCTAGATGTCATCTGCTCTGTAACAGAAGATTTGAATCAGACAACTGTACTCAACACTAGACAGTGTCTAGATTAGTTCAGCAAAGAAATAAGGTTTTACTCTGCATAGCATCAAATGAGCTTTTAAAAATTGCAGATGAGCAGGTTTTATTTTTTTTGGGGGGGGTGGGAGTTAGAAAAGTAAAAAACAAAGCTTTACAGCAACCTCAGAAAGCCTGGATGTTTAACCTGTAAGGAAGTCTGTCAAATCCTTGTGGAAATCATATAGAGAAAAGATCAATAGGATACCTACTGGCTCCATTAGCTTGATGTAAAAAGGGAGAGAGGGGACTCAGCTCTTCCACCAGAGAAGCTACATTATTCCAGGGATTATGTGGGATCAGTTCACTTTGCAGAAAAGAAGAAGAGAATGAAGATTCTTGGTGGGCCAGGACTGGAGAGAAAGGGCTTGTCAGGTAATCTAACTGATGATAAGAGAGGAGCTTATTGACTGGGAGGTGCCTCTAATTAGATGTTCATTAGCATAAGGGAAGGTGGCAGTTTTAATTTGGAGTCAGAGGCTGGAGAACTGAGTCAGAAAATAAATTGTCATTCACTGTTCCCTGAACTAACTGAAGCATATTCACTTTCCTTTTTGCTTTTTTAAACTGAACTATTATATGCATTGGAGGAAGAGGGGGAAGGGGTTATGGTGAAGAAATAGATTAAACATGGAAAATATGAGTTTTTAAAATAATATTTTATAAGTCTCCCATTTCCATAAATCTTTAAACTCCCATGTTGTCAGGAAGGAAAAAAAATATTATTTCTTGACTATGGATTCCAGTACAAAGATGGGAGATTACTAAGGCATTTTAAAATTATAAACCTTGAACTTTATTTAGTAAATTAGCTTTACAAGTATGATTGATTTCTAAATTGAAATAGATATTCTTCTAGTGGCTATTTTCTCTCAAAATTGACTTTTTAAAAAATCATGGATCTATTCAGGCCAGAAAATTGATAGTACTTAGGGTTCATTAGATATTATGTAGATAATTTCAGTTATTTAAATTTTTACACATGTCAAAATATTTCTAATACCTTATTTTTAGCTTACATTTTCATTTTTATTGGTGAAGCTTTAGCATCTTCAAAGTATGATCTTTTATATAAAGCCCAATGTTAATAGCGATGTTTTTCATCTTATTTTTTAAATCTTCCATCATTAGCAAAACAAATTGTAGTATTATTCTCATTTCTTTAACTTGTTTAGCTCATCTTAAATTTTTACGGTTCATTAAAACATTCTTGGGAACTGGTAGAAACACAAACTGTCAACACAATATTTGAAAAAAGGGGGCTTTTATCCCAAACTAGTGACCTATGCTTCCACTTCTATTCCTACCTCTCCTGGAAGCCTTTATCAATGTTTATATGAGTCCTTGGATTGATAATGATTCAGAGAGGCAAACTTAATTCCAGCCAAAGAAGATTAATTAAAGTTAAGCAACACAAAAGTCTAAAAGTTTCATTCCTTTGGTTTTCATATAAATACCCATATGTATTTATTTCTTTTGCTCAGGTTGGTGAACTACATTTAAAGAATTTACTAACAACTGAGTTATTCCAAGTGTCTGCACATTAAGCAGCTAATATTTCAGTGAGAATACATTGCTATTCATTCTTCCATATATTGAATTATAAGAGCAGCATATTATTCAGTCAATATAAACTATAATTCAAAATGTTCTGTATAATCAATGTAATAGAATTCCATTTCAATGAGTTTCCTTAATTGCATATAATTCTTTAACTGTAAATCTAATTCTTAGATAATGGTTTAAGTAGAATGCCACAAGTATGTAAACATTATATCCTTCAAGCATTTAAAAACAAATGTGTAAGGGGGATGATTATCATAGACATCATTCATAAGATCATACTACGTTTTGAATCAGCGCTCTTTAGGAACCAATTATATATATATGTATATATATATACATATATATATATATATATATATGTGTGTGTGTATATATATATATATATACGTTAGCTAAATGAATTCAATTTCTATGAATAAAAGTTTCTAACCCATATACGTGCCCTTTATTTTTAGTCTAATAAAACATAGCAAGGCATTCAGAACCCACAAGTAAAGAGTTTAAAGTTGTCTTTGGTCACATGACTTTATTGCTCTTTAAGTCAGCAATGTGAAATATGGGACAGATGGTAAATGCTCAAGCAGAAACATGAACTTATCAGCAGATGAATGATTTAAAGTTACTCCCGAAGAGTTAAAAGGATAGGCTTTGGTGAGACAGTCAATGAATTATCTTCACATATCTTATAGAATATAATATTCGAGCCATTTTTCATATATCATGTCATACAATGTGTCTATTTCATGCAACACAGAACATATTTGTGACGCAGCATAAGAAAATGCATAAATATCATATCAACATCCTGAGTGATACAATGTTACCACCAAGTTTCTAAAAGTTCAAGAGGAAGAACTCTAGAGTCTTGGGTGGATCCTCTAGAAAAGATACCTAGAAAGTCAAGGGTGAGAATCTTGCACAGGATAAAAAGACACGAAGGAGGAGCAATGTGAATTTCTGGACAAGGCATCCCACACCAATGAGATCACAGATTCATTGAAGTTTCAAGGTATCAAAATGGCATACACTGTGTGGCTATAATGTCTAAGGGATCTTATTTACATTATGCAAGTTCTGTTTGAAAAATAAACATATCTAGTCATAATTTTTAACTTACAGATAACTGTTGCTTGTCCTTTTAAATGCCTTATTTGAAAAGATTCTTAAGGTGAGAATTTCTTTTATAGCAAAAAATTCACAAATTATCATTTTAAAAAGCAGAGATATAAATGAAACTACTTTGCAAAACAAATTTAAAATTCTGAAAATCATTTCTGAACAAAAAAAAAAGAGTTTATTGTAACTTCTTAGTCTTGGGTGTTAGGAAAAAATGATAAAGCATCAGGTGACATTTTTCAATTAGAAGTCTAATGATTGTCCTTGCTACAATCTACACCAACAATTCTTCTCTGTTAATCTCATACAATTGCTTGGGATAATTTCCTTGATTAGTATGAAAATGTTATGGAATCCTAAAGGCTCCTCCAGTGGGCAAAAAAAGCAAAATTTATGGTTTGACTTTTATGGAGAGGCTTATGTTTATGAAGAGATAAAAATATATGTTGCAGAATATTTATGGTGGGAATGAATGGCCTTCCTGTGGCATTCAGCTGCCAAAGTTGAGCATGATAGAAGTCATCTGTGGTTGTGTTTGTGTAAGGCTGCCTTCTGTGGCAAAGTACATTATCTCCTGTCACTTTATGAACCATTCACTGGAGCAGACTTTTTCTTACTCAATATGTATGTAAGAATTACTTTAATCTTTCTTCTCCATGAGAGAAGATAAATGTTATCTGCTGTATATACCTGATGAAACACTTATCTTTTTTGGTAATTAATGAACCTATTTTAAGTACATGCTATACTATCCATCTTTTGTGGTTCAGAAATGGATGACAGTGTGATTATGTCTTTGTAAGATAAGTAAATGTGTGTGCTCTTAGATCATCTAGCTTTTAAAATACCAGTAAAACAAAAAGGGGCAAATTATGGGTAGTTCTTAATCTTGGCTTCAAATTTGGTGGCTCCTGATACTTCATTCAATATGTAAATACTATCTCACATTTCATATATTAAAGACTTCAGTAACCATTGCAAGTAGATTTACTAATATTTACATATGGGCATGTGAAGGAAATGAATGAATGCACAAGAACTTATAACTGTGTTACAATCCATTACTGATTTAGACCATCTGCATGGGAACAGCTGAGACAAAAATGATTGAACTATTTTGTCCTTCTTACAAATATAGTCCTACATTGGAAACCTGGAAGTGTCATGGTCTTTATGGGCAACATTGAATTGGAATGACCAAGAATTTCAGCTGTGTCTAATTCATCTGCACCTGTAATATCATTCTGAATCATGTTCCATGTCTTGGAATTACTTAGGGATTTTTTAAACTGCTTTGAGAACTAAAATTAATTCTTTTTTTTTAAAAAAAAAAAGTTGACTAATGCACTAGTCCCTAAGGCAAAAATAAAGATGGATTCAGGAGTGGAGAGAGGTGAAGAATATCCAGTCAATTTTAGTGAGGGTAAAAGCAATTAGTTAAACTGATTAGTTGGTTTTGAAATAAATTCAATTCAACAAACCTTTATTGAGTGCCTATGATGTGACAGGCACTGTGCTACAGATAAAGAGTCAAAATTAAAGTAGTCTTGCCTTTGGGGAGCTTATACTCCGTAAGGAATATACAGCAATAGCCTAACAACATTTTGCATGCCTGGATTTTCTTTGAAGATATTTTTATCTTTTATGCATAAGGTCAGGTTTAATAAGCTGAGTTGAATGCCAGCCCTGTTTTTAATACAAATTTTGCATTCAGGCTGATTGCTGTGCATATATGTTTGGGTCTGGAAGTAGATATGGAGATCAGTGACCGTAATCCAGGTATTTCTGAATACGGCGACAGATGTGAGAAATGGGGGCAGGCAGCAGAGAGAGACCAAATATAGTCCTTCCGTAATGCCTTCTTAATTCAAACATTTTAAACTTCAAAAAGTATCTAGTTTTGGTTTAGTTCTAAGTTTGATGGACTTTCTTCTGTCTCATTTATTTTTAATTACATAATGAAGTGGAGTTATAATACTTTCTGGTAGATATTACTTTTTGAACTTTAGAAATAGGGAAACATTCTGTGGAAGCAGTATCATTTTATAATCCCATGAGAGTGACTTTTAAAAAAATGAAGATTCTGGGTGACAAAATGTTAAATGTGAAGAATATGAAGAAGGATATTTTAAGATGACATTTTTCAATGTTATGTTACTTATTTTCTCTAAAATCTTGGTAACAGATTTCTTGGTTGCTCTCCTGTATTGTTTGTTTCCCATCACATGCTGGCTGACATTTCTGGAGCAAACTACATAACTGTACTGAATCTGTCCACCAAGGAATCATGTCTTCTAATCTCGGCAGGGCCATCACTACCACTTGGTAATCTTTTTATGCATCTTGTATCCAAATCACATTAGCAGCTATCACAAAGTTTTTCTTCAAGTCCCCACCCTTAACCTCATTGAGAAGGTCACGATGATTAATTATTAACTCCTTCAGTTGCCCTCTTCATTTCAAAATGTCATTTTATCTTCACTTTATTTCCCTCTCTTCCTTCACCTGTGTTTCTGAGGAAGTGTCCCTCTCAGTTGTGATGCTTCACCTGTGCTCACTTTCCTCCCCTCCCATCTTTTTCAAGGTCTTACTCCAGCAAATAGACTCATATTCTCTTACAACTCCCACCTGATGGCCATGCCTCAAGTCTCTCTCCACTTGAATTTCTTCCTTCACAGCTGCCAAAATGATTTGCCTAAAGTACATTTCTTGCCACATTAATGTCTTACTCAACAAGCTCCAATGGCTCCTTCTTACCCATAGGATAAAATATAAACTCCACTGTTATTTAAAGTGTTTCATTACCTATACCCACCTACTTTTCCAACCTTATTTAACAGTACTCCCCTTCAAAAGCTCCAGACTAGCCTTCTTTCTCATACACTGCCCTCCATCCCCTGTCCCTGTGTTTTGCATTTTGGGGGCTCACTTGGGATGATCTCCCTCCTCACTCCTATTTCTTAGAATCCCTGGTTTTCTTTAAGGCTCAGCTCAAGCTCCACCTTCTACCTGAAACTTTTCCTGATTCACCAGCTGCTAATTCTCTCCTCCTCAAATTACCTTGTAACTAGTTTACACATACCTATTTATGTATATGCCCTCTCCTCTGGCTACATTGCTACGCTGTAAGTTCCTCAAGTCCTAGAAATGTTTTCCTTTTTTTTTTTTTCTTTTCTATCTACAATGCCTAGCAAAGTGCTGGGCATATATTTGCTTAATGAATGCTTATAGATTGTTTGATTTATATTCATTTTCTCCCTCTCTACAGGCTTCTTTTCCCTGACGTACATACATACTCTTCTGCCTTATCTTAAAAAAGCAAAAAACCTGTCTTGTCTGGCACCCATAACTGTTGTCCTCTCCCTTTATTGAAAAAACTCTTGAATTAATAGTCTATAATCACCATCTAAATTTCTGAATCCTTAACTCCTTGACACCTGTCTTTTTTCTCCACTCCTAAACTGAAATTATACTCCTGGAGCTAAAAAAAAATTCTTTTCTCAGTCTTCCTCCTCAGTTTCTCTGAAGTGCTTGTCATTCTTGATTACCTCCTGCTTCTTGAATTTATCTCTTGGTTTCCATGAAACTGAATACTGTTGCTTGACCCTCCTAATTGCCTCTCTCTGTGTGTTAACACCATGGGGTAGACATTAGAGCTGAGTTAAATATACAACAGTAGACAGCTAGGTGGCAGAGTGGGTAGAGTACCAGGCCTTGAGTGTGGAAGACTCATCTTGCTGAGATCAAATTGGCCAAGTCAATTAATCCTTTTTGTCTCAGTTTCCTCATCTGCATAATGAGCTGGAGAAGCAAATAGAAAACCATTCCAGTATGTTTACCTAGAAAAACCTATAGAGGTCCCAAAGAATTGGAAACAACTGAACAACTACAACAGATGTACAAGAAGAGAACTCCTACCAAGGCTGAAGGCAGCAAGATATTTAAACAATAGACAATAAGTAGACTGTTTCTTTAAACCAGAGCTTGTGATATTATCAATAAATAGTGATGGGTCCAGTGAAAGGAGCATGACTATGTTTATAAGTTTGTGTTCTTCTAGGTATCCTCTTTTGTGATAGGTTTTGTTTTTCCTGCCTTCCCTTTTTGGGGGGTGGATGGACAGAGAGAGATAATGTAGAACTAAAAACAAGAATGAATACATTTCTTTGCTTTAAAAAATGAAAGTAAGGGGGAAATAGTTTGTGAGAGGACACGCAAAAGTCATAGAAGGTGAGAAAGCATGGATAAGTGAATTGTCACCTGCACTGATGGAGGAAATATGCATATTAATGGAGGATTATTTTTGAAAAATACAAATTAACCAGACTAACAAAGAAAGAGCTGGATAATCTAAATAGACCCATATCAGAAAGAGAAACCAGGCAGGCTCTTAATGAACTACCCTGAAAAATTATTGGGTCTAGTGAGATGAGCAAGTTAATTATATTAACCTTTTAAAAAATTAGTAACACATTGTTATGTGGAGTATTTCAAAATAGTCTTTACCCACATCCTATTGTTGGACAAATAAATTAATAAAATCAAAACTGAGAAAGAAAATTGAAAACCAAAATCATTAGCGAATATTGCTGCAAAATGCTAAATAAAATATACCCAAATAGGATATATTAGTACACCAAAAATGCATTTTAAAAGTAGGCTTCATCAATGGAAGTGTAGCGTGGTTAAATACCAGGGATAAAATTGCAAAATTAAATATTGTCTGTAAGTACATGGACTATTTGAATAAGTGGAGGAGCTTATTTTTTCAATAAGGGGGCACTCCTGGTATGGGAACTCCCTCCACTGATGAAGTCTGGAAACATCTATTACTTGAATAAGTATCCAAGTCCTACAAACCTACCTGAAATAAAGAGGGGTTGTGTGAGTTGCCAAGGGCCACCATGTCAGGGGTTGGATTCATATATGCCTTCCTAATTCCAAGTCTCATACCTTGTCCATTATATCATCCTGCCTCTAGGAAAACAAGTTAAATCAACAAAAGATAATTTACATTTTCTATTCTCCACTACAAGAAGTTAAGAGGAAATAGCCTTTCAACTAATAACAAAATGTATTTTACAGATGTGAAGGAAAAATTGTAACAAAAAAAAATGTGCCCCTCCATCATATCTTGGTCCAACAAATGACAATATTTCTCAAACTAATTTACAAAGTTAATGAAATAGAAATCAAAATATCAATGTCATTTCACATATTTAAATAAAATCATTAAAATGACATTTGAATAGTAGATAATAATATCAAAAGCTATTTAAAAGTGAAGGGGAAGCCAGACTCAGGATCAAAAATGCTTTATAAAATAATAATTATAAAAATTGTCTGGTACTAGAGAAAAAAGAGTAATATATCGATGCAATAAAATAGAGAATTTAGATATTGAATAGAGTTTTTATCATTAGGCATGGTGGTCCACACCTATAATCCCTACTTCTATGGAAGGTTAAGGCTAGTGAGTCCCTTGGGTTCTAGAGTTATGGGGCATGTTGGGCTGAGTCATCCAGAAGTCTTCACTGGTTCCAGTACCAATGGGGTGAACTACCAGCGGCATCAAGCTGCCTAAGGAAGAGAAAATGAGTCCAGTTCTAAAAAATAGAACAAGTTTCATCTCCTGTGCCAATCAATATTGTGATTGGCATGTGAGAGGATACTACATGTCTAGCTTTGAAAAGAAAAGGAGATAGAATCTCAAAGAAAAGGATACATATATTTGACACACCTACACTTTAAAAATAAACACTGAGGATTATAATAACTATTCTGTTAAAAAAAAAACTTGTGAAATCTCTAATTGGTAGGGCAAAAAGTAACTTTCAATCCTTCATACCTTACTCCACATAAACTCTAAACACAAAAGCATTATAAATTTTTTAAGTCATAAGAAAAATTCGAAGAGAAAAAGAAATAATGTATTTTTAACAATGATAGAAAAGAGGCACATTTTTTACTAACCAAATAGAAATAATTGTTGAGAGAAAAATCTCTTAAATAAAAAAAAGTACAAAAAAGAGGTCAACAGAATTAAATGAGAAGAAATAAATTGGGAAAAGGAGGCAGTGAAGTCTAACAACCACAGTGCATAAGGAATGGAAACATTCCTATAGGACTAATATTTCCCAGTGCCTAATGGGCATATCAAAGTACAAAAATAATTTATGAAGGACAAAATATAAATTGTATCTAACCACATGAGAAGATACTCTAATCTCTGAGTAGTCAGAACAGTGCATAATAAGACAATTTAAGATTAGACATTAAAATAACAATAATAATTATAATTTATAACTCTGATGAAATAAAAATATTTTCATAGATTATCTCATTTGATCCTTACAACAACACTGTCAAGTAAATACTAAAGATCAAAATCATCTTGTTTTTTACAGATGAGGAATGCCATTATAGTCCTATAACAAGTAAGCATCAGAGATGGGATTTGACCTTAAATCTCTTTTGACTCCAAGAGCAAAGCACATCCCACTAAGCCATAACTACCTCCACTTGAATGGCAAAAGATGGAGCATATGTGGGAAAGCTAGCGAGATCACAGATTTAGAGAAATACTCAGTCCTCTTATTTTACAAATGAGGAAACTCAAATTCAAAAGTCTGTGTGACATATCCAAGGTTATCTAAGTATTAAGCAGCTAAACTAAGATTTGGTTGTAGGTCTCATATATCATTTCAAATCCAACACTTTTTCCACAGTACCACATTAACAAGGTCATTACAGGAGAGGAGAAGAAGAGATCTTAGGCAGAGCCTTCAGGGACACCAAAGTCCCCTCAGGGAATAGAGTCATCAGAGAAAAAGAATGAGAACTAGGAGTTAGCAGTGGGCACTTAATCCAAGGAAGGAGAGAATATAAGGAAAACAAGTATTTATGATTGGACCACTATCTGTCAGAGTTCCCTTGCTCCTTAAAATATGAATAAGGACAACGCTGGGAAAAACTAGGAAGAGAAAACAAATTAGGACTCCCAGGAAATAATGAAAGTGTGCTACTATTCACAAGTCTTCCAAAATGATCTAGAAGGTACACCAACCCAAATCTTGATGGGGAAATCAAAAAAAAAAGACACAGGGAATTCTTGTTCTGGCCCTGGTCAGCATAGGGAGATGGAGAGATTTGCTGACACTGGGGACTGCGTGGGGGCATAAATTTGACACAGAGCACTCCAGCACACAGAAAGGTTGTGCATCAGGTCAAAAAAAGGGTCTAGACTCATATTGGGGGTCCCTGGACCCAAACCAGAGCTAACAGAAAATTAATTACCCACTATTCAGTTCTGGGTCACATATCAAGATTAAAAAGGGAACCTGCTGATAGGGGTCACCACAAGCAGAGAAATAGGAGTTTCAGAAGACAGAAACAAGTTTGTCTCAAATTCCAGGAGCAGAGTAAGACCTCATTTTCAGAATCTGGTCAAAACAGGGGAATAAACAGATCAGGAATCGCAGAACAAAGCCTACACATCTGACATTCAAAACCAGCAGAACTAACTGATAGAGGTTTAGTTCAGTAGCATTCTATTGTTGCTGTTTCAGTCAAACTGGGGGTGGGAGAGCAATCAGATTTTGCCCTGGATCAGACTACTCTGGGAACACTGAAAGCTCAATGTTCCCCAGACTATCTTTAAGATCCTGGAATTACAAAGCACTCAATATCCTAAGGAAGCAGCAAGTAGTATGAGTTCAGACCTTCCCTCCAGAAGTGTGGTAGATCCCACCCCTAACATTAAGTCCAAAGTTGGGAAGTAGACTGGAAGAACTGAAAAAACCCTCACAATAATAAGCTATTATGGTGGTAAGTATGCTCAAGATGCAAATATAGAAGATAATGACATCAAAATACCTACAAGCAATGATTCAGAGTAAATTGTACTTAGACACAAACTCAATGTGAATTCTTAGAAGAGATGAAAGAATTGAAAAAGAGTTAAAGTGTTCTTTTTTATAAACAAAATGAGAATAAGATTAAAAAATGGAAAAGAAATGAGAGCTATAGAAGAATGAATTGCAAAGGAATTTACAGCTTTGCACAAGAGATAGAAAACCTTCCCCAAGCAACACACTTCCTTAAAAAATAGATTGAGCCAAATAGAAGTCAATGACCCTATGATACAACAAGAAGTGTTCAAACAAAGTCAAAAAGCTGAAAAAATAGAAAAAAATATAAAGTATCACATAACAAAAACAACTGACCTGGAAAACAAATGAAAGAGAAAAAAATGGCTAACAACCATCATATTTCAAGAAATCTTAAAAGGAAAGAAAACTATCCGGATCACTCAGAATCAAAAGGCAAAGTAGAATTAGGAAAAAAATCTACCCATCACTTCCCAAAAGAAACCCCAAATTAAAAACTTACAAGAATGTCACAGACAGAATCTAGATGTTCCACATCAAAGAAAAAATACTTCAAGCAGCTAGAAAGAAAGAATTCAAGGTGAAGGAATCACATTTAGGATCATAACTAGCTTAGCAGTCATAACTTTGAAGGAGAAGAGAACTGGGAATCTGATGTTCCAGAAGGCAAAATATATTGGTTTACAGCCAAGAATAATGGACCTTTACTGTCCATTCTAGACCTCCAAGGAAATAGAGTACTTCCAACTATTTCTGATGAAAAGATCAGTCTCATAGAAACTTGAAAATTCAACACAGTAGTTAAAAGAAACATAAAATTGTACACATTAAAAACCAATGATAATTAATTAAACAAGAATAAAATGGTTGCCTTCTATTTTAAGGAGATGATACATGTGTCCTCTCTGAGCTCTATCATCACCAGAGGTCATAGATAGAGTCTAATGAGATGTAGCTTGGGAATGGTTCTGTTATAACTTGATCATCTTAAGAAAAGAATGGAAATAGAGGGAGAAGGGATACATTGGAGAGTGAAAGGGAAAGTAAACTTAAGGAAAATTATTTCATATAATTAGGGCACCAAGGTAGAGATCTATAGAAAAAAAGGAAGAATGGACATGAAGGAACAACTTTATCTCTCTCTCTCACACACACACATACACAGACACACAGACACACAGAAACACACAAATGATTAAATCAACACATTTCACATAGTAGGTGTTTAACAAATACTTGTTGAATTTGATAGTCTTAGCCAGATTCAAAGAATTTTATGACCAAAAGATTAGACAAGATACACTTTACTCCCCACCTTATACTTTTTTGATCCAGTGAAATTGTCCTCCTTGTTATTCTGTGAATGACACACTCCATCACTTGGAACTTTCTCTGGCTGTCCTCCATGCCTGGAATGCTCTCCCTCCTCATCTCTACCTACTGGATTCTCCTGCTTCCTTTAAGTGCCTGAAATCCCATTTACTACAGGACAGCTTCCCTAAACCCTCAATTCAAGTGTCTTCTCTCTCTTATTTCCAATTGTGAAGTCCTTGAGTACACGGAGTATATTTTGCCTCTTTTTCTGTACCTAGCTCTTAGCACAATGTTCAGCACATAAAAGGTGCTTAACAGATTTTAATTTATTGGATGACATAAACTCTGTCTCAGGTTCTTCAACTGAAAATTGGAGATAAAAAAGCATCTCTGAGGTGTGAGGATCAAATGAGATAATACATGTAATAATGTTAAGCACAGTACCTGGCACATAATAGATACTATAAAAATGCTTAATCCTTTCTCTTCTCCTCCTACTTTCCCCTTCAAATATAAATAAGGAGTTGGACTAAAAGATTTTTTAACCACTTGATGTACATGAGTGATATCAAATTATATGGTTCCATAAAAATGCATTAAACATCTTCTCCATCTCCTAGAATTGAAATGCTCTTCAATAAGTATAACACTTATAATATACACAAATGACAGAGACTAAAAGTCTTTGAGCTTTAATCCAGAAATAAAATTAAACCAAAAGGTGAAACTAAGATTAAGAGATCCTTTGGTCTCCTCCTCAAATATCATAGTGAGCATGAAATTATCAAGGAGATAATGATGGTTGTGTATGTCAACAGAATTACTGGCAATCTAAAATCAAAGGCCAATGCTTTGAAATTAAGACCTAGATAATAGCAGTTTTAAAATACCTTAAGTACTATAAAATGGACCAGTATAGATTCAGTAAGGATCCAAAGGTTTATATTATATTCGTTAAAAAAGTCCAATCACTTTGAGGCAAATATAAATGTTATCTTTCCTCGTTAATTATATGGTCTGAGAACACATGATAAATAGGTTAAGATTTTATACAACTATTTCTTCACTAAAAAGAAAGAGAATCAGGAGAAGGAAGAAGAGAAAGAGACAGTGGAGGAGGAAGAGGAGAAGGAAGAGAAGGAGAAGAAAGGAGGAGGAGCAGGAGAAGAAAGAGGAGGAGGAAGAAGAGGAGGAGAAGGAGAAGAAGAAGAAGAAGAAGAAGAAGAAGAAGAAGAAGAAGATGATGATGAAGAAGGAGAAGAAGAAGAAGAAGAAGAAGAAGATGATGATGATGATGATGATGATGAAGAAGGAGAAGAAGAAGAAGAAGAAGAAGAAGAAGAAGAAGAAGAAGAAGAAGAAGAAGAAGGAGGAGGAGGAGGAGGAGGAGGAGGAGGAGGAGGAGGAGGAGGAGGAGGAGGAGGAGAAGAGAGAGAGAGAGAAAGAAAAAAGAAAGAAAGAAAGAAAGAAAGAAAGATAGAAAGAAAGGAGAAAGAGAGGAAGAGATGAAGGAAGGAAGGAAGGGAGGAAGGAAGGGAGGGAGGAAGGGAGGAAGGAAGGAAGGAAATGAAGGAGGAGAGGAGGAGTAGGAGAATGAAAAGAAGCCTCTTAAATGGCCAAGATCAAAGAGAAGAATCTCAACACCATAGGTAACATTCATTCCAATTCAACCAACAATATGTTGACAAAGAAACATAGTCCCAATAGTTGAGTCATGAATATTTGTTTATAGATACAAAAGGAACTTTATTTGCAATTCAGCATCAAATCAAGGGAAGCAGATGTGACAGATGGGTTATTCTTTTTTTTTTTTCCTTTATTTATTTTTAGTTTACCACACACGGTTCTACATAGTTTTGAGTTCCAGTTTTTCTCCCCTCCCTCCCCCCTCCCTCCCCAAGACGGCATGAAGTCTCATATAACTGTCATGTATAACTTCGCATTGAATTAATTTATACACTAGTCAAGTCGTGGAGAAGAATTTTGACCAATGGAATGAATCATCACAAAGAAGAAACAGAACCAAAAAAAAAAAAAAACAAAAAAAAACCCCAAAAACAAAAACAAAAGAGAAGCAGAAAAGGTGAGCATGTAGTGTGCCTCAGTCTGTATTCAAACTTCGCAGTTCTTTCTCTGAATGAAGATAGCATTCTCCATCGTGAGTCCCCTGGAGTTGTCCTTGCCCCTTTAGGTTGCTGAGAGAAGCGCAGTATGTCAGGGTTGGTCCTCACGGAATCCACATATCTGTGGCTGTGCACAACGTTCTCCTGGCTCTGCTCCGCACACTCAGCATTATGTCGTGTAGGTTTTTCCAGGTTGTTATGAAGTCTTCATCATCCCCATTTCTTATGGCACAATAGTATTCCATCACCTTCATATACCACAGCTTGTTCAGCCATTCCCCAATTGATGGGCATCCCTTTGCTTTCCAATTCTTGGCTACCACAAAGAGAGCTGCTATAAATATTCTTGTACATATGGGTCCTTTTCCCGCTTGCGTGATTTCTTTGGGATACAACCCTAGAAGTGGTATAACTGGGTCAAAGGGTATGAACATTTCTATAGCCCTTTGGGCATAGTTCCACACCGCCCTCCAAAATGGCTGGATCAGCTCGCAACTCCACCAGCAATGCAACAATGTTCCAATTTCCCCACATCCTTTCCAGTATTTATCATTCTCCTGATTTGTTATTTTAGCCAATCTGACAGGAGAGATGTGGTATCTAAGAGTTGTTTTGATTTGCATTTCTCTAATCAGCAGCGATCCAGAGCATTTTTCCATATGCCTGTAGATAGCTTTAATTTCTTCCTCTGAAAACTGCCTGTTCATATCCTTTGACCATTTCTCAATTGGGGAATGG
Organism: Trichosurus vulpecula; assembly: GCF_011100635.1. Taxonomy (NCBI): domain Eukaryota; kingdom Metazoa; phylum Chordata; class Mammalia; order Diprotodontia; family Phalangeridae; genus Trichosurus; species Trichosurus vulpecula. The sequence goes on along the minus strand of NC_050573.1, from coordinate 414,344,743 downwards.
CTTGTATTCCTATATATTTGGCTTAGCTCCCTGTATATTTTAGAAATGAGGCCTTTATCAGAGATACTAGTTGCAAAGATTTTCTCCCAATTTTCTGCTTCCCTCCTAATTCTTGTTGCATTGGCTTTTTTTGTACAAAAACATTTCAATTTGACATAATCAAAATTATCCATTTTGCATTTTGTAATGCTCTCTATCTCTTGTTGGGTCATGAATTCTTTACTTTTCCACAAATCTGATAAGTAAACTATTCCTTGCTTTCCCAAATTACTTAGAGTATCAACTTTTACTCCTAAATCATGAACCCATTTTGACTTTATTTTGGTATATGGTGTAAGATATTGGTCTATGCCCAGTTTTTGCCCTACCATTTTCCAATTTTCCCAACAGTTTTTGTGAAATAGTGAATTATTAGCCCAGAAACTGGCTTCTTTGGGTTTATCAAAGAGTAGATTGCTAAACTTGTTGATTTCACCTACTTGTGTACCTATCCTATTCCACTGATCCACATCCCTGTTTCTTAACCAGTACCAGGCAGTTTTGATGACTGCTGCTGTGTAGTACAGTTTAATATCTGGTGTGGCTAAACCACCATCCCTAGCATGTCTTTTCATTAATATCCTAGATACTCTAGACCTCTTGTTTTTCCAAATGAATTTTGTTATTATTTTGTCCAGCTCAGTAAAAAAATTTTTTGGTAGTTCGATTGGTATGGCACTGAATAGATAGATTAACTTAGGTAGAATTGTCATTTTTATTATATTAGCTCGGCCTAACCATGAGCAACTGATATTTCTCCATTTATTTAGATCTGATTTTATTCGCGTGAAAAGTGTTTCATAGTTATGTTCATATAGGCCCTGGGTTTGTCTTGGCAAATAGACTCCCAAATATTTTATTGTGCCTTCAGTAACTTTGAATGGAATTTCTCTTTCTATCTCTTGCTGTTGGGCTTTGTCAGTAATGTATAGGAATGCTGAGGATTTATGTGGGTTTATTTTATATCCTGCAACTTTGCTAAAGTTGTTTATTATTTCAAGTAGTTTTTTACTTGATTCTCTAGATAAATCATCATATCATCTGCAAAAAGTGATAATTTAGTTTCTTCTTTTCCTATTCTAATTCCTTCAATTTCTTTTTCTTCTCTTATTGCTACAGCTAATGTTTCTAGAACCAAATTGAATAATAGGGGTGATAATGGACATCTTTGTTTCACCCCTGATCTTATTGGGAATGCATCTAGTTTATCCCCATTACAAATAATGCTTGTTGATGGTTTTAGGTAGATGCTATTTATAATTTTGAGGAAGGTTCCCCTTATTCCTATGCTTTCTAGTGTTTTTAATAGGAATGGGTGTTGTACTTTGTCAAAGGCTTTTTCTGCGTCTATTGAGATGATCATATGGTTTTTGCTAGTTTTGTTGTTGATATGGTCAATTATGCTAATAGTTTTCCTAATATTGAACCAGCCTTGCATTCCTGGAATAAATCCTACCTGGTCATGGTGTATTATTCTCATAATGAGTTGCTGCAATCTTTTTGCTAATATTTTATTTAAAATTTTTGCATCAATATTCATTAGAGAAATTGGTCTATAATTTTCTTTCTCTGTTTTAACTCTACCTGGTTTAGGTATTAGTACCATATTTGTGTCATAAAAAGAATTTGGTAGGACTCCTTCTTCCCCTATTTTCCCAAATAGTCTACAAAGTATTGGAATTAGTTGTTCTTTAAATGTTTGATAGAATTCACATGTAAAACCATCTGGCCCTGGAGATTTTTTCCTAGGGAGTTCATTGATGGCCTGCTCAATTTCTTTTTCTGATATGGGGTCATTAAGAAATTTCACTTCCTTCTCTGTTAGTCTGGGCAGTTTATGTTTTTGTACATATTCATCCATATCTCTAAGGTTGTCAAATTTATGGGCATACAGTTGGGCAAAATAATTCCTAATTATTGTTTTGATTTCCTCTTCATTAGAGGTGACCTCACCCTTTTCATTTTTTATACTGGTAATTTGATTTTCTTCTTTCTTTTTTTTAATCAAATTGGCCAAAGGTTTGTCAATTTTATTGGTTTTTTCATAAAACCAGCTCTTTGTTTTATTTATTAATTCAATAGTTTTCTTGGTTTCAATTTTATTAATCTCTCCTTTGATTTTCAGTATTTCTAATTTGGTATTTAATTGGGGGTTTTCAATTTGCTCTTTTTCTAGCTTTTTCAGCTGTATGCCCAGATCATTGATCTCCTCTTTCCCTATTTTATTCATGTAGGCATTTAGAGATATAAGACAGATGGGTTATTCTTAAGAAGCTTAGTTTTATTGGTCAATACTCAGTTATGCGAAGAAATAGAAGAAAAAAAAGTTAAAATACAACACCTATCAAATATCCTAGATAAAACTTGTTAGCTAGAAATATGAGTGTGTGACAAACACACATTCAAAATATTTTATTCTACATAGATTTTTACATCATTATTATTTGGTATGGTAATATTAATGAAAATATTATCCTAATTTTTCATGGATCAATCATATGTCTAGGGAACTGTAGATAAGAAACATATGAAAATATACGTAATATTCACAATGTACATATTTCCTCATATTGAGCTCATTATCTTGCATAAGCTTACAAATGACAAATACACATACTATAAATATGAACCTCAAAATATTCTTAACAATTAAAAAAATAAATTGTACTGGAAATGCATCATTATCATAAGACAGTGGACTACACTTGCAAAGTGGGCTGTAATTCCCCACACATATGATTGACACATAAAAATAAGAATAATGTTTTAATCAATGTTGCCACATAAAATATTCATAATCTAAAAAATCTATATGGAGTAAAATGTTTAGAATATATAAAATATAGGGGGGAAAAGGCAAAACTGTGTGGTAATAGGATACCCATCATCCATAAATGGAGTTGTACTAAGATTATTTTCAGTGAGTCAATAGTAGATGAGCTCATATCCCAATAATTTTATTCAATCATAAAAAGCAGTTATTTATTCACATATACAATAATCCACAGAACATCAAATATTTGTAAAAACTAAAAGCAGTATAGCAACTTGCCCAAGGACTATTTCTATCTTAATTTCATCAAAAATTATGAGAATTATATTAGCAATAATAATTATGATAGCATTACTAAAAAATCAAGTATATACAAAATACTACAATTAAAAAACTTTTGATACATGTAACATCAATTAAAACCCAATCTTATAGTGGCTTTAGTTGTTTCTGTAGCTTTAAGAGCCTAATGGAATATTTAGAATTTGCCAGTTGAAGGTTGGAGTTTTTGAGAAACTGAGAAGACAGAAAAAGAATGTGAGGAAAATTATTTTGAAGATAAATATCTTATTATTTTTAAGAAACATAATAATGAAAAATTTAAGCAATGTGAGTCTATAGAGATAGTGATGTCTTGAGAGAAGCTTAAAAGACTTTCCCCCCATGGCTGAAGAAGATAGAGAAAAGAGGATACAATAACTTAAGCTCTTGATGGATCCATTTCAACCATCATCTTGTAAAGATGAAGAGGATTCTTGAAAAGAGTCTTTGCTTTGTAATTTGACTGAACTGAATGGTGTAACTGCTGAACTGAATTCAAAACTGCTTTATGATACTTACTAGCTATGTGATCCTGAGCAAGTCACTAGAACTAGAACATACTGTGCCTCAGTTTCATCTGCAAAATGGGGGTGATAATAGAACTTACCTCTTAGGATTATAGTAAGGATGAAATGAAATAATATGTAAATCGCTTTGTAAATCTTGAACAGCTATATAATTGCTAGCTATTAATTTTTCCAGAAGAAATCATCTATAATTGTAGTAAGAGTTTGAATTGACTCTAGTTGTGTTCATTCTTGCAACTAAAAATTGAAGTAATTCATTATGTTTTTGTTTGTTATTGATTTTGTTATTAAATTGCATTAATCTTAATAATAGGATCAAAGATCTAAAGCTACAAGGAACCTCAGAGACCATACACTCAATCCTGTTACTTTACAGAAAAGAAAACAGGGCTAATGGAAGGTAAGTGACTTTTCCCTAGTTACACAGATAGCACAAGTTTGAGGTGGGATTTGAATTCAGGCCTGATTTCCTAGCTATTTCATGTCCAGTTGCTCCTGTTGCTACTATTAGACTACCCTCCAAAACATGCAAGACCACACCCAGAAGGTGTTAAGCTATTCAGCTTTTCACTCCTGGACAGAAACCCTGAGGTTTTCCCTTCCCAGACTGATCTGTTTTTGAGTAGGTAAAAGATACCATTCTTTGCTTCATTTCTTACTTCACCTTAATCACTGAATGGATGTTGCCTCAGTCAAACTGAGATCTGGGAAAGAACTTAACATAAAAAAGCCAAGGTCTCCCACTGCATCCGGGGCCATCTCCAGTTGTCCTGATCTATATTTTGCCACTGGACCCAGATGGCTAAGGAGGAAAGAGTGAGGCTGGTGACTTTGCACAGTCCTCCCTCACTTAAATCCAATTCACTTGCCATTCATGGCATCACCTTCCTGATGTCATGGTCCTTTTTACTAATGAAGGACAAACAATAACAGCAACAACCCTGGGATCATGCATGCTCATCTTCACCACAGATGTTGTCTGCCCTGACAGTCATGCTGCAGCAGTGCATAACTCCCCCAAATTTTTCTCCCAACTTCTTATTTGAGAACTATAAATAAATATCCACTAAGATTACCTATATGAAGTATATATTAATGAATTGCTCTAGTGTTCCATTCACTCTCATTTTGACTTCCTAGATCACAATACCTTTCTTTAGACATAGCTCCCCTGTTGATGTTCTTTCCTCCATTTGAATGTAACTTCGTTGAGAAGCAAAGATTTTTAATTTTTATCCCTAGCACTTAGTGTAGTGTTTGGCACATAGTACTCTTAAGAAATGTTCTTTTTGTTGGAGAATTATAAACAAATCTCCACTAAAATGCCTCTAAAAAGAGTATGCTAAAGAATTTTTCTATCGTTCCACTTCACATCTTTGTGACTTCCCAAACCCTGTATATCACTCCCCTATTTGTGTAGTGTCCTCAATTTGAATGCATTTTCCTTGAGGGCAAGGACTGTTTCATTTTATATTCTTATCCCAAGCAATTAGTAAAGTGTTTGGCACATAGCAACTAAGAAATACACTTCATTCATTCATTCATTTACTCATTCATTCATTCATTCATCAATCCATTCCTTACAGAGCCGGTGGGCTTTCCACTATATCACTGTGCCTCCCTTTACTTCATTAGTTATTATTACTTAAAAAAAGATTTAACATCTGGTGATGAAGTCTTCAACAGCGAACAAGCCACTCTGCATTTTGTTAGTCAGGTGCTTGGATTAAAAATATTTCCTGCAAGGTAAATTTTAACAGAATTGATGAGCTGCTGGCAGAGACTTTGATAACAAGACCTCAACTCTGTTCTACCATGAGGCATTGAATGAGGAATTGGGCAATAAAAAGTTATTTAACAGAGTAGATTCTATACTGTTATCCTTTAACATTTAACTCATGGGGAAATAGTAAAAATTGTTTGCTTGCTTTTGGGTCAAAAGGGAAAATATGCGAAGTGTATTAAGGGACGTATCAATGTGAGAGGAAAATAGAATCAAATCAGTGTTGGAGACAAAAACTGAAAAAACTGTATTTGTATCAGAGTCTCTGGAAGAGAATAAGTTCTAGTAAGAAGTGATAGACAAAATGGCAAAAAACTTTCTCTACATTGTGCTCCAAGGAAGATTCCTCCACTACTATGAGCTTGAAATGTAAAACAGCCTCATGCCTTATACCATATCTGTTGCTGGGCAGTGGAAATTATAGTCCCAATCCTTGTTTTCAGTCCATGCAACTTCTTTTTAGTAGAAATTATTGTTAACAGGAATCCCTTTCCCTCACCTCACAACCATACCAAAGATATCCCCCTGCAATTGGTTTTTATGGTAATGAGATAGAATGAGTAGAATGAGAACTTCAATCATAAGTCTTTCAAAGAAACAGAATCTTAAAGGCTAGAATGGTGTGTTTGTGTGGGTGAAGAGCCTGGATAGAGAAACTAGCAGTAGAAAGCTAGATGGAGAAAAAAAAACACACTGATGAGTATCCTAGAATATTTACCTGTGTCTTATCAATGTATCTTACTTCATTCTCAAATTACCTTATTCTTTTGTCCTTAGATCTTGATAATTTTTAAAGTTTTGAAATAAGTACAAATAAGCTTAAATGAAAATGAATTAATATGTCAGAGTGATAATAGTTTAAAGTCATATGAATATCCTTTTTTCCATCATCTAACATTTTTGACTGCTTAGGAGTTAACAGTGGCTCTTATGGAGTCTTGAAAGTAATTATACTTTTTCTATTTAAAATGATACTTATTTTCACAAGAAAAGAGACCTCCTTTTTGTACATTTTTTTATTTAAGAAATTTTTCTCTCAACAATTATTTCTATTTGGTTAGTAAAAAATGTGCCTCTCTTCTATCATTAATAAAAAATACATTATATCTTTTTCTCTTTGAATTTTTCTTATGACTTAAAAAGTTTATAATGCTTTTGTATTTAGAGTTTGTTATGTGGAGTAAGGTATGAAGGATTGAAAGTTACTTTTTGCCCTACCAATTAGAGATTTCACAAGTTTTTTAACAGAATAATTATAATCCTCAGTGTTTATTTTTAAAGTGTAGGTATGCCATATATAAATACCCTTTTCTTTGAGATTCTATCTCCTTTTCTTTTTGAAGCTAGACATGTAGTGTCCTCTCACATGCCAATCACAATATTGATTGGCACAGGAGATGAAACTTGTTCTGTTTTTTAGAACTAGACTCATTTTCACTTTTCTCATTTTCTCTTCCTTCACAAGAAAAACTTCATATGGTCTTTCTATGTCACATTTGTTATCCTTACAAAAATCTAGGGATATATTTTATCTCAGTATACAAGACATACTTATTGTAGTATGGGATAGTTACAAAACTGGATTTCTCCTTTGAAAATGAAGGTTAGGCCAAGATGGTTGAGCTCAACTGAGTTCTCTCAATATTCCCTTTCAAAAAAACTTTAAAATAATCCCTAAAATTGACTTCTGGAATGGCAGAACTAACAAAATGTCAGAGTGAGAGGCATTCTTCCAAATGAAGAGAACTTAGGAGGTCAGAAAGAGAGATCTGTGACATGGGGGTACAGGCTAGCCCAGAGCCAATATGCATGAAATACCAGTAGTGGGACTAGGTGTTGGTACAAACAACAACAAAAAAAAAGGAAAAAAAAACATGACCGTAAAAATCTACTCTGTTGACAGGGAAAATCAAGACCCAAACTCAAAAGAAGACAATGAAGTTAAAACAGTTATAAGCAAAGCCTCAAAGAAAAATGTGAATTGGACACATTTCCAAAGAGAACCTTGAAAAAGCTAACTAAAATAAAATAAAATAAGAATGGTAGGGAGAAAACTAGGTAAAGAAATGAAATTAAAGGAAGAAAACTATTAAAAGATAACAAATATCTTGGTAAAAGAGGGGAAAAAATACAGAAGGAAATAACACCTTAAAAACAGGATTAACCAAACAGAAAAAGAGGTACAAAATAACAACGATGAAAATAGTTTCTTAAAAAGCAGAATGGGCCAAAAAGGAAAAAAAAATACAAATTCTCACAGAAAAATTTAATACCTTAAAAATTAGAATTGGGCAAGTTGAAGTAATGACTCTATGAGACAGCATAAAACAATAAAATAAAGTCAAAAGAATGATAAAACAGAGAAAATTTAAAATATATCTTAGAAAAAATAACCTGAAAAATAGATTGAGGAAAGATAATTTAAGAATTACTGGATTACCAGAAAGTCATGATCAAAAAAGAATCTAGAAATCATGTTTCAAGAAATTATCAAGGAAAAGTCTTCTGATATCCTAGAAACAGATAGTAAAATATAAAATGAAAGAATCAACTGACTGCCTCCTGAAAGAGATCCCAAAATGAAAACTTGCACGAATACTATAGGCAAATTCCAGAGCTTCCGGGTCAAAGAGAAAATAATTCAAGCAGCCAGAAAGACACAATTAAATGGTAAAATTATATCAGTGGGGGACTACAGCTTTCCCCTCTAAGAGCTAGATATAACTCACCATAAAAATAAGTAAGAAAGAAGTCAAGGAGATGAATAGAATCTTAGAAAAGTTTGATTTGATAGACCTCTGGGAAAAAAACTGAATGGGAATGGAAAGTAGTATATCTTTTTCCTCAAAGTACGTGGCACCTTCAGAAAAAAACATTAATATGTACTAGGGCATAAAAACATCATAAAGAAGTGCAAAATTATAGAAATATTTAATGCATTCTTTTCAGACCATAATACAATAAAAATTACATTTAATAAATAGCCATGGAAGTATAGATTAAAAGTTAATTTAAAACCAAATAATCTTAAAACAATGAGTGAAAGAACAAATCATAGAATCAATAATTTCATTAAAGAGAATGAAAACAATGAGACAAAATCAAATATTTGTGGGATATAGTCAAACCAGTACTTATGTGAAAAAATAGATCTCTAAGTGCCTAAATAAATAAAATGGAGAAAGAGCTGATCAATGAACTGAGCATGCAACTAAACATGATTAGAAAAAGAACAAATTAAAAATTCCAAGTGAACATCAAGATGGAAATCCTGAAAGTCAAAGGAGAAATTAAGAAAATTGAAAGCAAAAATAATTGAGCTAATAAATGAAACTATGAGCTGGTTTTATGAAAAACCAATAAAATAAAATAAACCATCAATTAATTTGATGAAAAAAGAAAGAAGAAAACCAAATTATTGGTACCAAAAATGATAATGGTGAATGCACCACCAATAAATAATAAATTAAAGGAATTATGAAGAGATATTTTACACAATCCTACTGATAAAAATCACAATCTCAGTGAAATAGATATATTTGCAAAAATAAAAAATCTGAACTGCCCAGTTTAACAGAAGAGGAAGTAGAATACTTAAATGACCCTATCTTAGAAAAAGAAATTGAACAAGCCATAGAAGAGCTAAAGGAAAAATGCCCAGCACTAGATCTACCAAACATTTGAGGAACAATTAACCTCAATACTACATAAACTATTTGAAAAAACTAGGTAACAAAGAAGTCCTACCCAACTCTTTTTATGTCACAAATATGATTTTGATACCTAACCCAGGGAGAGTAAAAACCAGAGAAAGAGCAATATCCTTAATGAACATTGAGGCAAAAAGAAATAAAATAAAGTACTGGCAAGGAGATTACAGAAATACATCATAAAGATCATACACTATAACATGGAAGGAACATTACCAGCATAATTGACCATATCCATAACAAAAACAACAAAGATCACGTGATGATATCGACAGATGCAGAAAAAAAACTTTTTTTTTTCCAAATTACAACACCAATCCCTATTAAAAACACTAGAAAGTTTAGGAATAAATGTAGTCTTTCTTTAAATAAGTACTATCTTAAACCATCAGCAGACCTTATCTGCAAAGGGGACAAAATTGGAGCCTTCCCAAGAAGATCAGCAGTGAAGCAAGGATTTCCATTATCACTTCCATTATTCAACATTGTACTAGAAATGCCATTTCTGACAAAAGAAAAAGAAGAAATTAGATGGATAAAAATAGACAAAGAGGAAACAAAACTATCATTCTTTGCAGATGATATGATGTTATAGTTAAAGAACCCTGGAGAATCAACTGAAGAACTAATTGAAGCAATTAACAACTTCATCAAAGTTGCAGGATATAAAAACCTCACATAAATAATCTTTTTTTATTTAATTTATTTAATATATGTAGTTTTCAGCATTGATTTTCACAAGAGTTTGAATTACAGATTTTCTCCCCATTTCTACCCTCCCCTCCACTCCAAGACCCCCAGTCAGCCCTCACTTCTATCACCCCACTCCCCTGCCATCCCCTTTTCCCTTCTTCTCTTCTAGGGCAAGATAAATTTCTATGCCCCTTTGCCTGTGTATCTTATTTCCTAGTTGCATGCAAAAACTTTTTTTTTGTTTGTGAACATCTGTTTTTAAAACTTTGAGTTCCAAATTCTCTCCCCTCCTCCCTCCCCCACCACCCTCCCTAAGAAGGCAAGCAATTCAGTGCATGCCACATGTGTATCATTATGTAAAACCCTTCCACAATACTCATGTTGTGAAAGACTAACTATGTTTTGCTCCTTCCTAACCTATCCCCCTTTATTCAACTTTCTCCCTTGACCCTGTCCCTTTTTGAAAGTATTTGTTTTTGATTACCTCCTCCCCCATCTGCCCTCCCTTCTATCATCCCCCTTTTTTTATCTTCTTCCTCCTTCTTTCCTGTGGGGTAAGATACCCAATTGAGTGTGTATGGTATTCCCTCCTCAGGTCAAATCCGATGAGAGAAAGATTTACTCCTTCCCCCTCACCTGCCCCTCTTCCCTTCCTATTGAACCTCTTGTTCTTGCCACTTTTACTCAAGATAATTTACCCCATGGCATTTCTCCCTTTCTCCCTCTCTCAATATATTACTCTCTCATCCCTTAATTTGATTTTATTTTTTTAGTTATCATCCCTTCATATTCAACTCACCCTGTGCCCTCTGTCTAAATCTATCTATCTATCTACCTATATATGTATATATACATGTATATATATATATGTGTGTGTGTATATATATATACACACACATACATACATATACACACATATATATACATACACACACATACACACACACACACACACACACACACACACACACACATATATATGCATATTCCTTTCAGCTACCCTAATACTGAGGTCTCATGAATCATACACATCATCTTTCCGTGTAGTAATGTAAACAAAACAGTTCGACTTTAGTAAGTCCCTTGTGATTTCTCTTTCTGGTTTGCCTTTTCATGCTTCTCTTGATTCTTGTGTTTGAAAGTCAAATTTTCTATTCAGCTCTGGTCTTTTCACTGAGAAAGCTTGAAAGTCCTCTATTTCATTAAAAATACATATTTTGCCTTGGAGAATGATACTCAGTTTTGCTGGGTAGGTGATTCTTGGTTTTAATCCTAGCTCCATTGACCTCTGGAATATCATATTCCAAGCCCTTCAATCCCTTAATGTAGAAGCTGCTAGATCTTGTTTTATCCTGATTGTTTTTCTACAATACTCAAATTGTTTCTTTCTGGTTGCTTGCAGTATTTTCTCTTTGATCTGGGAGCTCTAGAATTTGGCAACAATATTCCTAGGAGTTTTCTTTTGGGGATCTTTTTCAAGAGGTGATAGGTAGATTCTTTCAATTTCTATTTAACCCTCTGGCTCTAGAATGTCAGGGCAGTTCTCCTTGATAATTTCTTGAAAGATGATATCTAGGCTCTTTTTTTGTTCATGGTTTTCAGGTAGTCCGATAATTTTTAAATTATCTCTCCTGGATCTATTTTCCAGGTCAGTGGTTTTTCCAGTGAGATATTTGACATTGTCTTCCATTTTTTCATTCCTTTGGTTCTGTTTGATAATATCTTGATTTCTCATCAAGTCACTATCTTCTACTTGCTCCAATCTAATTTTTAAGGTAGTATTCTCTTCAGTGGTCTTTTGGACTTCCTTTTCCATTTGGGTAATTCTGCCTTTCAAGGCATTCTTCTCCTCATTGGCTTTTTGGAGTTCTTTTGCCATTTGAGTTAGTCTATTTTTTTAAGGTATTGTTTCCTTCAATATTTTTTCAGTGTTTTTTTGGGTCTCCTTTAGCAAATCATTGACTTGTTTTTCATGGTTTTCTCACATCCTTCTCATTTCTCTTCCCAATTTTTCCTCTACTTCTCTAACTTGCATTTCCAAATCCTTTTTGAGCTCTTCCATGGCCTGAGACCAGTTCATGTTTTTCTTGAAGGCTTTTGATGTAGGCTCTTTGACTTTGTCAACTTCTTCTGGCTGTATGTTTTGGTCTTCTTTGTCACCAAAGAAAGATTCCAAAGTCTGAGACTGAATCTGAGTACATTTTTGCTGCCTGGCCATGTTCCCAGCCAACTTACTTGACCCTTGAGTTTTTTGTCGGGGTGTGACTGCTTGTAAAGAGTACTTTGTTCCAAGCTTGAGGGGATGTGCTGTTGTTTTCAGAGCTATTTCTATACAGCCAGCTCTGCCACACCATCACTCCTCCTTCCCCAAGAACCACCAACCTGGACCTGACTCAGATCTTAAGCTGGCTCTGCACTCCTGCTCTGATCTGCCACTTAATTCCTCCCACCAGGTGGGCCTGGGGCTGGAAGCAACTGCAGCTGTAGTTCTGTAGCTGTACCACTCCCACTGTCCCCAGGGTGGTGGCAGAATTGAGAACTCTTTTCACTCTGTCCCCTGCAGCTTTTCCCACTCACCTTCTCTATTGTCTTTGGTGTTTGTGGGTTGAGAAGTCTGGTAACTGCCACAGCTCACTGATCCAGGGCGCTAGGGCCTGTTCTGCCTGGCTCCTGGTCTGGTTGGTCCTGCCGCAACCCATGCTGGGCTCTGCTCCCCTCCACTCCCCTGCTCTCCCATCTCTGTGTGTGATAGACCTCATCCAGCAACCATCCAGGCTGTCCTGGGCTGGATCCCTGCTTCCCTCTGTGATTTTGTCAGTTTTGCAGTTCTAGAATTTGTTCAGAGCCATTTTTATAGGTTTTTGGAGGGACCTGGTAGGGAGCTCGTGCAAATCCCTGCTTTCCAGATGCCATATTGATAAATAATAATTATTTCTATATATTACCAACAAAGTCCAGCAGCAACAGATACTAAGAGAAATTCCATTTAAAGTAATGGCATGTTATACAAAATATTTGCATTAAGTTTATAGCACTGAATAAGTAAACTATCTTAGGTAGGATTGTCCTTTTAAGTATATTGGCTTGGCCTGCCCATGAACAATTAATATTTTTACAATTGTTTAAATCTGTCTTTATTTGTGTAAAAAGAATTTATCATGTTCAAAAAGAGGAAAAAGGGTTTCTTTGTATAGAAATATTTATAGTAGTTTATTTTGCAGTTGCAAAGACTTGGAAATTGAGGGAATGGCCATCATTGGTGAATTGCTGAATAAGTTGTGGTATATGATTGTGATAGAAAATAAGAAATGATGAGAAAGGTGGTTTCAGAAAAATATGGGAAGACTAATATGAACTAATACAAAATGAAGTGAGTAAAAACCAGAACACAATAATATTGTAAAGATGATCAACTGTGACAGACAAGAAAGACAGACAGAAAGAAAAACAAATACGCATTAAGTACTTAGGATATACCAAGCTCTGTGTTAAGTGCCAGGGAATGCAAATGCAAGCAAGCAAAACAGTACCTACTTTCAAAGAGTTTATATTTTAATGGAGAAAGACAACACATAAAGAGAAGGTAAAGGAGATGGAGTTCATCCTCCAGGGCATGGGTAGATGCTTGGGAAAGATCCTTGGTTCAAGTAAAATAAATTCAAAACTCATCTATCAGAACTGGAAGACCCAGATGTGGAGTCCAATTTTGCAATGAAGGGCAGAGGGATGGCTATGAGGATGACAACAGGGGTGAAGGTAGCAATGGTGACAAGATAGCCTTGGAGATCTGCTTCAAAGTGAGATGAGAGATAGCTCACCTATCAGAGTCTAAGGGGAGGGGAGTTCAAAGTAAAATTGGAAAATAAGTTCTTTGAGGGTTGGTATCATTTCATTCTTTATACTTGTATCCTTAACATGAACCATACGACTGATATATTTGGGATATATATATATATACACACACTTATATACATATACACACACATATACATATATATATGTATATATACGCAAAACACATATATACATATATGTGTGTGTATAGATGTATATGTGTATAGATGTGTGTGTATGTATATATACCCCAAATGTTCACATGGACTATTTGACCAGTGGCAGAGCATTCTGAGTTCACATTGGCCTGATCAGCCACAGTCGGACACATTGAAACTTGACTCCAGCATAGTGATGTCATTTTGGTTCTTTTTGAGAATGAAGAACAACAACCAAACAACCAACTATATATGTGTGTGTGCGCATACATGCATACACATACACATGCAAACGTACATGTGTATGTATATATACATATGTGTGTATGACTGAATAAATAAATAAATGAGTCAATAGATACATAAATCAGTGAAGAGAGGAGAGAGAGACAGACACAGAAAGAGAGAGAACACATTCTCAGGAAACTAACTATGCTAGGTGATTGTTGGTAATGGAGCTTCATAAACTACAATATTGGTGCATGGCAGGAGCACAAGTTGGGGAAGAGGCAGACAAATTATATTTGATATAGGGTAATATTAGTACCTTTTCTATTTAGAATTATTGCATGAATATTAACTATAACCTGTTTTTCAGAATAAAACATGTAACTAAAAGATCTCTAATTAATTATCTTGAAAACATGAAGTAGATAATTTGGGGAAATTACCAAAACTTTAGAAAGGAACAATTAGAGGATATTATTTTTAAATTGTTTTAAAATGGGGTTTTAAAGTGAAATAAAAAATCTAAAGAAAAAATATTATCTCAAATATAACAAATTGTGAGCTTTGCTTCATCATCACTTACCATAAAGGCTAAATGTTTTCATAGTCTACTAGACAATTTAGGTATTACTTGCTAAAACTGAGAAACAATGTCAAAGTAAGAAGGGAATAAGCATTTAGACATTACTTATAGTGTGCCAGGTATTGTGCTATGTGCTTTTCATAAATATTATCTAATTTGATTCTCACAGCAAACCTGTGAGGTAGATGCTCTTACTATTACCATTTTACAGTTGAGGAAACTGAGACCAACAAAAGCTAAGTGACTTGTCCAAGGATACACATCTAGTAAGTGTCAGATTTTCCTGACTTCAGAGTCAGTGTTCTATACAATGTTCCACTAGCCATCTGGTGTCACTAGTTTCACTATTTTATCTGAAACTTATTGATATGGAAACCTGGTCACAGCAAATGAAAAGACAATATTAAAAAATTAAATAGTGTTTCTGTAAACTGCATCTCCAGTGGCCTCTCAAACATCTTGAAGTGGTTGTCCAGCAGCCATCTTAAACTCAATATGTTCCAAACGGAATTCATTATCTTTCCTCCCAAACTCTCTTCATCTCCTACTTTCCCTGTTACTGTAGTGGGAAAAACCATCTTTCCAATCTATTAGGATCATAACTAGGAGTCTTCTTGGATTCCTTACTACCTCTCACCCCCCATATCCAAGATTTTGCCAAGGCCTTTGCAACGTCTTTTGTATACACATCCTTCTCTCCTCTAACACTGCCACCACACTAACACAGTCTCTCATCACCTTATTCCCTGACTATTGCAATAGCCTGCCAGAGGGTTTGCCTGCCTCAAGTTCCTCCCCACTCAAATCCATGGAGGACTGGATCCTCCATTTAGTCACTGAAGTGATTTTCCTAAAGCAGAGGTCTAATCATGTCCCACATCCCTACTCAATGAACTCCAAGTTTCCCATTTCCTCTAGAATTGATTCAAAATGCTCTGTTTGGCATTTAAAGCCCCTCATAACCTATCCCCCTACTACTTCTTCAGGCTTCTTAAACCTTACTTTCTGATATGTCCTCTTCAATCCAGTGATACTGGCCTCCTGGCTGTTTTATGAATGATAAACTCTTTCTTTTTGGCTTTGGACATTTTCTGTAGCTATCTCCTATGCCTGGAATGCTTTACCAGTTTGTTCTGACTACTGTCCTCCCTGACTTCCTTTAAGTTCCAACTAAAATTCCACTTTCTAAAAAAAGCCTTCTCCATTCCCTCTTAATTCCAAAGCATTTCCTCTATTAATTATCTTCTATTTATCATATATATATATATATATATATATATATATATATATATATATTGCTTTCTATACATATTTATAATATATTGTCTCAGCCATTATATTGTAAGCTCCTTGAAGACAGGGGCTCCCTTTTGTTTCATGTTTTTATCTCCAGAACTTAGCACAGTGTCTGGCACATAGTAGACACTTAATAAATATTAGTTAATTAATTGAAGATTCTTGAAAATAAATCATTATTGATTAATTTCATTTTTATATCACCTTAATTTCCCAATGTATCCTTCTACTTATTGCCTCCCAAAGAGCCATCATTTTTATAAAAGAAAAAAAATCAACAGAAGCAATCAATGCCTTAAAAAACTCTGACAACTTACGCAATGTTCCACACTCATGGACTCCCACCTCTATAAAGAATAGCAATTGGCTTCTTTGTAGTCACACTTGCTTGTTATAATTTCATGCCATTCAGTTTCAAATGATTTTTTTTGCATTATTATAGTCAAAGGGCATATTGTTTTCTTGGTTCTTCTTACTTCAGTTTGCATCAATTCATACAAGGCTTGTCATATTTCTCAATATTCTTTATACATACGGCTTCTTGATGACCAAAATGTCTTTATTCATGGGCTAAAAAAGTAAACATCTACTTTGTTTTCCATTCTGTGCTATCACAAAAAGTGTTACCATAAACCTTTTGATATATATGGAGCCTTTCTATTGTTAAGCTCCTTGGTGTATATGCCTAGCAGTGAAATTTCTGGGTCAAAAAGTATGGAATTTTAATAACTTCCTTTGGACAGTTTCAAATGGTTTCTAGAATGGGTTTTTTGACTAACAATGCATCCAAGAGTCTGTATTTCCACAATACTTCCAAATACTGAATTTTGTCATATTTTTGTAATCTTTGCCAGTTTGCTAAATGTGTTCATGTAGTTCTTATTTATATTTTGGAAATCAGACTTCCAAGTATATTATATATTCTGAATTAATTTGTTATAGAATTTCTCATTTTATCTCTTCCTGCTATATAAAAATGTTAAAGACTTTTGTGGATTTATTTTATACCCTGTAAGTTTACTAAAACTTTTGCTTCAATTAATTTTTAGTTTACTCTTTAGTTCTTTAAATGTCATCATAGTATTTGCAAAAAAAATGATATTTTTTTCCTCTTTAGCTAGGGTTGTTCCCTTAATTTCTCTTTTTGGTCTCATTGCATTTCTAGTACTATGTCAAATGGAAGTAGTGACAATGGAGAGCCTTATTTCACACCTGAATTTCTTGAAAATGATTCTAGTTTATCTGTGTTTAAATAATAGTAGTTCTTGCTCTTAGTTATATACTATTTATCATGTTAAGAAATAAATGATCCATTCATTCCTCTTTTTTTAGCATTTATTTATAAAATGACTTGCATTTTGTCAAAAGATTCTCTTATAAAGTGGTCTTATGATTTGTTCAATTTTTTCCTTTTGAATTTTCTTTTTAAGTCTCTATTTCTTATACAGTTAATTTGAATATTTTATTTTTGTAAATATTCATTTACTTCATTTAAGTTGTCAGGATTTTCAGGCATACAGTTGGGCAAGATAGTTTCAGATAGTATCCTTTATTCTTCATTTGTTGTGAATTCTTTTTTTTTCATTTTTGATGAGGGTAATTTGGCTTTCTTTCCTAATTTTAATCAATTTAGCTAAAAGTTTATCTATTTCATTGCTTTTTTAATAGGCCCTGGTTTTATTTATCAACTTGATGATATTTTGTTTTAAATTTTATTGATTTCTTCTTTAATTTTCAAGTTTGCTATTTTGCTATTTAAATGAGGTTTAAAATCTGTTGGTTTTGTAGTATTTTAGTTGCACTCCTGATTAATGAACCATTCTTTCACTTTTTGTTAATAAAACTGCTGAGAGGCATAGATATTTCCCCAAAGAACTGCTTTGGCTGTATCCTGTCAATTTGGGAATATTGTTTTACTATTGTGGTTATCACTCATGAAATTTTCTGTTGTTTCCATTATTTGTTCTTTAACTCCAAAGTTCTTTATGGTTAATATATTTAGTCTCCAGTTGATTTTTAATATAATTTTTACCAGTAGACCTTTATTTACAATAATTTTATTGCACCGATTGCTAATAAGAAATGTATAGCTACACCTACAAACAAATGTTTTCAGAAATAAAGAAATGTTTAATATTTTGGAAAATACTAATTGTTCATGGGTAGAAGAAGCCAACATATTTGAAAAAAAAGACAATACAATCAAAAGAAACTTACTTAATGCCAAACCAAATTATCATAGGATTACTTTTTAGAACTAGAAAAAATAATGAAATTCATGTGAGAATAAAAGGACTATATTCAAAAGAGAAATAATGGAGGGGAAATGACAGCAAAGTGCTTATTGTTAAAAACAATTTTGTATGGGTTACAAAACACAGAGATCAGTCAAAGAGATTAAGTATACAAGATATTTAAGCAAATGCCCTAATATTCAATAAACAAAATTGACCTCAGCTATTGCAACAAAGAGTCACTATACTCACTGCTGTAAAATTGGACAGCAGTATGGAATAAATGAGACTTAGATCAATGTCTCACATCTTATGTAAAGTTGACCTCCAAATGATTACATGACCTTGAAGTAATAGGTAACACCACGAACACGGACAAATGTCATGATCAAACAAAAAATTGAGATGATCACAGAAGGTGAAAATGGTCATTTTGATTATATAAAATTTATTTTTAAAATTGTCTCAATATCTTATACATCTTTGTCAGAGAAACTTGCTGTAAAAATTTTTCCAAGGTTCTCATTTTTCTTCTAATTTTGGCTGCATTAGTTTTGCTTCCTACTCTTCAAGAAAATTAGAGATAACCAAGAAAATATTTCATGTAAAAATTGGCACAAAAACAGACCAAAATGGTAGAAATTTTGCTAAAGTAGAAGAGATTAAGAAGAAGTGGCAAAAATATACAGAAACTATACAAGAAAGATCTTAAAATCACCAATAAAAACAATGGTGTGGTTAGTGAATGATCTGGAGGCAGACTTCCTGGAGAATGATGTCAAGTGGGCCTTAGGAAGCATTGCTAAGAATAAGACTAATGGAAGTGAAAAAATTCCAGGCGAGCCACTCAAAACCCTAAAAGATGATGCTTTTAAAGTGCTTCACTCAATATGCCAACAGATCTGGAAAACTCAGCAGGGTACAGAAGATTAGAAAACATCAGTTTATGCCCCAATCTTAAATAAGGGTAAGGCCAAGGAATCTTCAAATTACCAAACAATTGCATTCATTTCACATTCTACCAAGATTATTTTAAAGATGCTGCTAGCTAGACTTCAGAAATATTTGAACCAAGAATTATTAGAAAGTCCAGCTGGTTTTTGAAGAGGCAGAGAAACTAGAGACCAAATTGCCAACATTTGCTAGGTTACAGAGAAAGCAAAGGAGTTCCAGAAAAATATCTACTTCTGCCTCATTGACTACACTAAAATCTTTGACTATATGGATCAAAACAAAATGTACCTGGTTCTCAAAGAGACAGTAATACCATTTATCACCTAAGGAACCTGTATGTAGGCCAACAAGCAACAATTAGAACTGAATGTGCAACAACTAATTGTCTTAAGATTGGAAAAAAGTACAAGACTGCATATTGTCACCTGATTTCATTTATACCCAGAATACATTATGCAAAATGACCAGCTGGATGACACAAAAGCTGGAATTAAGGTTGCTGGGAGAAATATCAACAATCTCAAAAATGCAGATGATATCACTCTGAAGGCAGAAAGTGAGGAGGAATTAAGAAGGCTCTTGATAAGGGTAAAAGAGGAGAGTATAAAAGCTGACTTGAACTTTCAAACACACACACACACACACACACACACACACACACACACACACCCCAAAACAAAACAAAACAAAACCTAAGATCTTGACAGCTGGTCCCATCACTTTCTGGCAAAAAAGAGGGAGAAGAAATAGAAGTGGTGTCAGATTTTATGTTTTTGCCTCAAAGATCACTGCAGATGGTAACTGCAGCCACAAAATTAAGACATTTGTTCCTTAGAAAGAAGGTTATGGCAGATCTGGACAATATATCAAAAAGAAAAAAACATCACCTTGCTGGTGAAAGTCCATATAGTCAAACTCACAGTTTTACCAGTATGGCTGTGAGAGTTGCACCATAAGAAAAGCTGAATGTGACAAAATCAATGCTTTCTAATTGTGGGTGCTGGAGAAGACTTTTGAGAGTCCCTTTGGCATCAAGAAAATCAAATTAGTCAATATTTAAAGAAGTTAATTCAGAATATTCGTGGGAAGGTCAAATACTGAAGCATAAACTTATTAGCCACATAATAAGAAGACAAGGCTCACTAGCAAAGACCTTATGTTGGGGAAGATTAAAGGCAAAAGGAAAAAGGCAATGGCAGAGGATGAGATGGATAAATAGCGTCATGGAGGCCACTCACATGAGCTTGGATAGACTTCATGAGGAACTGAAAGAAATAAGGGTCTGGCATGCTTTAGTCCATGGGATCACAAAGAGTCAGACGTAAATGAACAACTGAACGATGGCAATAACAAGATGATGTTCAATATTTGGGGGTTAGTTTGAATACTTTTATATGAATATAATGGAGCAATATTATAATGTAAGAAATGAGGGAAAAGATAGTTTTGAAAAGACATGGAAAGACATTTAAACTGATTCAAAGTAAAGTGAGCATAAACTGCAATTTGTACCATGCCCTCAAGATTGTAAAAATGAACAATTTTGAGAACTTTTGTAATTAATGAATAATGAATTGAGCAGAACTAGAAGAATAATTTGTACAACACACCCACTTCAAGAGCAATAAAAACTAATCAATAAAATGATGGTTCATGATTTCAGAGGACAAATGATGAAACATGCTATCCATTTCAGAGAGACAATGGATTTGGAGTTCAGAATTATATACAGTTGATACTCACTATTTGCAGATCTTAAATTTGTCAGTTTGCAAATATGGACATGAACTAAGCACCAAAGATCACACCAAATAAATGAATGAATGAATGAACGAACAAACAAACAAACAAATAGATAGATAGACAAATAAGTAAATGAATGAATGAATAAATTGATTAATAAATAAATACATACATGCATACATACATACATACATACATACATACATAAAGTAGGAGCTTATCACATACCTTTCAAAAGCATGGGTAGGGAGTGAACAAGGGATATAGAAAATTACAGAAGATTAGTTGACATGTTTAGTTACATGAAACTAAAATTTTTCACATGAACAAAATTAAGGTATGTACAATCAAAAGGAAAGAATATAATAATTATTTTTAACCCCTAAATAAATACTTCTTTTGCTTTCATGGTAATTTGCAAACAGTATGCAGAGTAGTGAAAAATTTTAGTCATCAGGCAGTTCTAGCTGGAATAGGACAAGGTATTTTTCTGCCTTCTTGTTGCAGCTCTCATACTGTAAATAAGTGTCCTATTTGCAGTCAATTTTGTGCCATTTTCACATTTTTGTCCTTTTTGGTAGTCATGTCACTGTTTAAAATGGCTCCCAAGTGCACTGTTAAAGTGCTGTGTAGTATTCCTAAGCTCAAGAAGACCATAACGTCTGTTTTTGTGTAGAAAATATGAATCAGATGAGCTTCATTCAACTATAAGTTTTATAGTGTTGTTCAGTGGTAATAGATCAATAATATGGTATATCCAGAGGATGGAAGAATTTCAACAATCTGTACATGAGGCCACTCCAGAAAGTGGCTACAGGCTCACAGGAACAGAGCACCGCATTTCCTGTAAGATCAATGGTTGGGTAATTAATTAATTCAGTCACTGATTCAATAATTCATTGTTCATAGTGACTTTATAGAATGTAATTATCATGAATGACAAGAGGCAACTGTATATGTACACATATATACATATATACACATATATGTATATACATATACACATGTGTGTATATACATACATATATATATATATGTATATATATATATATATATATATACATACACACAAATATAGGTGTATCTGTTTGTGTCTGTAAGCATGTAACAGCCATTAGGTGAATGTTTAACTACACATGGGCAGATTGGTGGCACAGCAGATAGAGCTCTAGGCCTGGAGTGAGGAAGACCTGAATTCAACTCCAGCCTCAGACATTTAATAGCTGTGTAACCCTGGGCAAGTCACTTAACCTTGTTTGTCTCAATTTCCTCATCTATATTATGAACTGGAGAAGGAAATGGCAAACCACTCCAGTACCTTTGCCTAGAAAACCCCAAATGGAGACACAAAAGGTCTGAAGCAACCGAACAATAAATGACTGTACAATTTTTATAAGAAATTTGCTTTTTATTCTTTTCTTTTTTTCCATGATAGTTTAAGCCATTGGAGAAAGGAAAAAAAATGTATGTTAATTTAAAATTTTAAAGTAGCTGTATGTGGAATTCATTATAAATGTGCAATGTTATAGGCACTTTCAGATAAGGTCATTGTATTTTTTAGTTTTAATCAAGTGTTTTACTTTGTTACAAGAGAACTCATATGAAGTGGGAGTAATCTGTAAATTGTAACATTAAAACAAAATATTAATAAATTGAAAGTTTACTTTTAAAAAATCAGATAAAAAATCAAATGAAAACAATTTGCTAAGTTTGAAGTAAAACCTCATGATTGATTTTTAATTTAGCTTTCTCTTATTAATTGTGATTTGGAGAATTCTTTCATACAGCTTGCAATTTTTATGTTACTATTTGCTGACCACTTCACTTCAGGGAAATGGCTTTTGGTCATATATATATATTTCAGTTTTCTACATAATTTTCAATGTAATACACTCATCAGAGATATTTGATGGAAGGATTTTTTTTTTTACTAGTCACGCACTTCTCTTCTTATCCTACATGTCTTAATTTTGTGGAAAAATTTTCAGTTTCGTGTAACTGAAGTGATGAATTTATCTTTTGTAATATTCTATATCCTTTGTTTACTCCCTACCCATAAAAAAGGTGTGTGATCTGCTTCTATTCTATTTTTTGTTGTGGTTTTTGATATTCAGTTCATGTCCATATCCATTTGGAATTTGTCATGAAATATAACTATAAGATGTGGATTTAAGCCCAATTTCTGTTACACTACTTTCTAGTTTTTCCAGCAATTCTTGTCACATATGGAGTCCTTTCCTATGTAATTTATGGTTTCAAGTTTATCAGATACTGGGTATTAACTTAATTATGTCTGATTCTTCCTTATCTAGTCTGTTCCATTTATTTATTTTTCTATTTTTTTTAGCCAAAAATAAAGTGGATTTATAACACAGGGCATCAAATTACAATCCATGGGTCAAATGAAACCCACTGCTTATTCTTTTACCACTTGTTGTTACATTTGGTTGTTATAGTTTTAAATAGTTGACACAAAGAGAAATATTTTGGGATGTGAAAATTATATTAAATTAACATTTTAGTGTTCATATGTAAAGTTTTATTTGAATACAGCCATAGTCACTAATTGATACATTATCTATGGCTACTTTCATGCTACAAGGTCAGACCTGAGTAGTAACAACAGAGACAATATATGACACTCTCATCACTTTGCACTGCTGTTTGGTGCACTACAAATCACAGTAGTGCAGTTGGTTTCAGAATCAGAAAACTTAAATTAATCCTGTGGATGCATCACTTTGATAAAAATCATTTCAATTTTCTGGTCTTCAGTATCCCCTTACATAAATGAAGGGATTGGGGTAGAATATCTTTTGGTTTTCTTCTAGCTCTAAAAGATATGATCCAATCACTACTTAGTTACCAAAGCCATTGACATTTTTTCAGTCTTATTTCTTGACCCTTTTGCAGCTTCTGGCACTGCATTCTTCTGTCTTTCCTTCTGCCTCTCAAACCATTTTTTATTTCCCCTGACAAATTAGGTAAGAAGAGGAAGGACAACTGGTAGGAGAGGATGGGAAAAATGGAACAGCCCTTTGGGGAGCTGGAAGGACTATGGGGAAATGTGAAGACCTTGATGCTAAGAGAAACTAGAAAAGAGACAACAGAGTCAGAAAGGTATATTTTTCCTGTTTTCAAAGAAAAATAGTAATGATAGCAATAACAACAATTATAATCACTGGTTCACTGACAGCAGTCTGTGGGGCAGTGGATGGAGTGCTGGGCCTGGCATTAGGAAGATGTGAGTTCAAATACTGCCTTAAACTATTTACTAGCTGTGTGACATTGGACCTCATGTAATGTCTATTTGACCAAATGTCCTTACCAATAAAATGAAAACAACAAAAGCATCTACTTCAGAGCACTGTTTTGAGGATAAAATGAGAAAATACCTCAGAGGGTACTTTTGAGGATCAAAAGAGCTTAGCATTTTGTCTAGCACATATCAGGTACAGTATAAATGCTTATTCCCTTTCCTTTCCCATTACCTGATAAATCTACCAAAATTATGATTTTGTTCTCCAAAGTTACCATTAAAACATACAGTGTTATTTTCTCCCATTTTCAGTCAATATCTAATCGAGAATGATATAAGTACTTTTGTTTATTTTTGTGGGGGTGTTTTTTCAATAAGAGTCAATTCTTCTATGCCACTAAATTATTTTTAAATTTTGAGGTGAAAGTGGAAACTTTTAATTTTTGTCAATCTCTAAGGTTAACTTCTGGAGTGAGAAAACAAATGCACTTTCCACCCCCTTGGAAACGTGAATGTGTGAGTCTGTTTTAGTTCTTAGATTAAAAAAAACAAAACAAAACAAAAATGCCTAAGTTCCATACTTAAATCTCTTGAGGTGCAGCAGAAGTGCCAGTCCAATAAGAAAGGTAAGGAGGTGATAAATGCTGAGTTAGTCAGCTTAAAAGAAGCTACATTGGAATCAAAAATAAATTCAGAGACTTGTCACTAAGCCAAAATTCCATGCAGATGAGAGCTTTTTCATGTGTTTCTTATTCTGTTATTATTTCCAGTCATGGGTGATTTGGTCTGTTAAATGCACACGCATAATCACATGAGATCTTTGTGTAGCAATTTGACTCAGTATCATTATAATGCCTGTAAACATACAATGAAGATTTCAGCTTCCCTTAAGTTAAATATGATTGCATTATATGAAGTATATGGTTTATCTTATTGATTTGGGAATTCACAAATAATCCTGTAAGGACATTGTTTGAGGACAAAGCCCACATTTTATTTTGTGAAGTGTGATGGTCAGTCACGGGCCTGCTTTCTATAGTCTGACATTATATATATGACTGGAAATTAACAGATAACACAGGGAACCAATCTGGATAATTTAGGAAGACTGATTTTTTTTTAATTTTTCCCTTATAATTTTCATTGTTCAAAGAAAATAAGAGAACCAGAATTATTCATATATTCTTGCGTAGTACTGATTTTTGTTATAAATTTACATATCAGTATATACTTTTGATATATTATGTGACATTTTAAAATAAATTTTTTTTTGGCAGGGCAATTGGAGTTAAGTGACTTGCCCAAGGTCACACAGCTAGTACATGTGTCAAGTGTCTGAGGCCAGATTTGAACTCGGGTCCTCCTGACTCCAGGGCCAGTGTTCTACTCACTGCGCCACCTAGCTGCCCCTAAAATAAATTTTAAAAATGGATTGGGAGTTGAGAAATTTTTTGACAACGCATTCTTTAAAAACTTGCTTACAAAACTTATGATATATTTGGTGACACACATAGTTGCCATCTGTGTAAAAAAGAAAGACCTGTATTTTCTGAACTCCATGACCAAGCTTAGTTATTAAATAATTCACTTTTGCTGTTGTTTTTTTTCTTTCGAGTTACACTGTGGCAGTCATTAAATACACTGCTTACATGATTCTGCTCATGTCATGTGGTATCAGTTCACAAAAATCTTCCCATGCTTCTCTGAGTTCTTTATCTTTGTTAGTTCTTAGAATGCAATGGCATTCCACTGCATACATGTACCAGAACTTGTTAAAAAATATATATTTAGAGTATTTGAACTGCGTGGTTCCTTCATTGTATTTCTAAACAAATTGTGAATTCATTGATTGTACATGAACCCTGTGGATGATATTCCTTGTTAAACCACCCCCCCCAAACTAATGATCTACTAATTCAGTGCTACCATAAAATAGTGTTGCTTTGAATATTTTGTACCTTCCTTCTCTTACAGCTCATTTTCATGTAAAAAGAATTTAAATGAAAATTACATCTAATAAAATAGGGAATAGATATATTATTATATTTTAGATATCTCAAAAATAAATTGTATACATGCACGCCTTAGTTATTTAATCTCTTGAGAAATTTTCCCACCAACAAGCTAAATTGTTCTGGGCCATGCTGGATTCATGGATTTTCTTTCCATAAGAAAGGAAGACACTCAATGTCCTAAGAACACCATGGGGTGAACAGGGTCAGGATCTGTGGGCACTGTTACCATGGGTACAAGCTACCATTCTAGTGCTGTGGCCACCATTATTTTCCCCACTTTCAGTAGCTATTATTCAAAGATAAGAAGGCATTGCTTTATAATGCAGATGTTAGCCTTGAAAACTGTATGTTTCCTGTATCCTTCCTCTAAGGTGAAGGGAGGCTGTTTGGTAATTCAGTATTTCAGATGTCTTAATGAGATGTCTTTCCAGTAACCTTTCATTTTTGATGCTTTAGTAATATGATTTTTGCAAAACGGAAGTTCTATTTTAATTATTTTTAAATTACACATGGAAGTCTAAAGCTTTGGAAACCTTTGGGAAGATACCATTTCCAAATAACAGGATACCACCATTCTCCAGCCTTGAAACCTCATATTCACCTTTGACTCCTCACTCTTCTTGACTAGCTCCACCTGGCAATATGCACACTCAGGCACCACGTTCTATTAATATCTCATTCATAATCTCTCTCAATATTGCAACCATTCAGGTGAGAGGTAATGAGGGCCTGAAATAGTTTTACGACTGTGTGAGTGGAAAGATGTGGGAGATGTGACAGAAAAAAATCCTTGTGCTTCTCAAATTATTCTTTTGCTTCTCTTTGTAATTAATAATCTGAAACAGTACCTGTCTTTTCCTCTCTATCCATCCTTCTTCAATCCCTGCATCTTTCAAGAGCACTGACATCCTTCCAGTCACACTCTCAACCTTAGGTTCATTCTTGACTCTATAACCTCCCCATCCCCATCTATTCAGCTACCAACTCTTTTGAGTCTAGCTATTACAGTACTTAACTGATCTGTACCCTTTTCTCCCTTCCTTATGGCAACAGTCAGAATTCACTACTTACCTAATTAATTGTATTTACTTCTAATTGGTCTCCCTGACTCAAATCTCACCTGTCTACAATCCATTTTCCACATAGCTATCAGAGTAATAGTCCTAAAAAACAGAGCTGACAATGCTACTTGTCTTCCATTTTTTAAAAACTTTAAAAAAGCTCTAGCAGCAATCTATACCTTTTTGGGATCAAATATAAACTCCCTTCCCATATTCCACTCCTGAATTTCTGGACTTCATTCTTTGTCATTCCCCAGTAGCCTCCTCAGTCTAGAAGATCTCTCTCCCTTTGCAGGCCCTTCCTTTTATTGGCCAATTGACTTTGAGGAATGGTCCAGACATTTTCATTCATTCCTCTCTGATTTTTGCTTCTAACCTATTGAAATTTTTTTCTCCACCTTGCTCTTTTACTCCCTCACTTCTCCCTTGACTCCAGATTTGCAATTTCCTTTTATATGTTGTCTTCCTTTGTTAGAATTTAAGCTCTTCAAGGAAAAGGACTTTGTTTTTCCTTGTATTTATATTCCCATAACTTAACACAGTCCCTGCCACATAATGAGGGCTTAGTAAAGTCTTGTCTTGTCTTGCCTCAGCTAAGCACAAGCACTCTCTTTCCTTCATTCTTATCTAAGAGCAAAGGACTCATTCGCTCATGGCAGGTGATGAAATTTAGGTTGTGGGTGAAGTCCCAAGGGCCATACATCCCCCTTTAGGCTGTGTAACCTTGAGACATGGACTTGAGGTTTTTATCTGGTTTTGTTTGTCATTTACAATTCTAGGTGCTACAAGGGGAGACTTCAACTCAGGGGCTCTATCAATGGGTATCTTAGAGCCCAGGATTTTAGATCAAATGTTACAGTGAACTCAGGAGAGAAACGCTGAGAAACCAGGGTTCCACTAGACAAGCCTAGGAGGACTTTGAAGTTGAATTTGGTGGGGTTAAGGCTATTTAGGAACTTAGTTGAATTTTTAGCCAATTCCCCTCTCTCGCTTGGAGATCAATGTGATTAAGGTGGTATCATATCAGTAAGAGATTGGGAAAAATGTATGTTTGTTTTTGTTATATTGCTTGAAGAAAAAATTCCTTTGGAAATGTTATGATGTAATATTAGGAATTTAGTTAGAACAAAAATTCTAGTCATTGGGACCCTAAAAATGGAAACACAATTATTCAAGGTTTGATCCAATGGCAGAGGGGAGAAAGAACCTGATCAGAATATTAGAGAACTCCAGGGAGGGGGAGCAAAATGGAACAACTCTGCTTCTAAGACAGGCAGATCAGAGTAAAATCCCATGTAAAATCCCACGTTACCAAGTTATTTTACAAACTTTTTTTCAGTCCCAAACTGTATATTGCTACATACACTTGCCATCTTAGCCCACGCCAATCTCCACATTGAAATTGCTAGGTATTTAGGCAGATGTGGACTTGGGAGATTTTTGTCATTTTTTTCATGGAGTATATCCCTTATTTTTTGTAATATAAATGATGTGATTGGCTTGCCCAATGTGCAAGAAGTCTTACACATTCACTGGAATTGCAAGGATCTCAAAATACAGATCTTATCTCTCATGAGGCTATCCTAATGTACAATGAGGAATTGCACAAAATAAAATAAAGGGAACTTTCTATTACACCTTTCATAGTAGCATCATGTAACAAAAGCATTGGAAACACTAAAAAAGCAGTTTTGTTTAAATTACAAGTGTGATGTAACAATGACCTTGGACAGGGATCTGGTACACTTTTGCATGATGTATGAATTAGAATGAAAAATGACCAGTTATGACTGAATGGTAGGCAAGAAAGAGGATGGAAGGCAAAACAAGGTGATTTCTAACAGCCTCTGTTTGTGAGAGATGCAGATCCTCTGCCAAAAGCAAGCCTTGCCAATGCTAGTTTTGCACAAAATGTGTTGGCAGCTGGCCTACATTATTTCTGGTCTGTGCCAGACTCCTGTGAAGGGGACAGTGCAGAACTGCTACTTTCATGTGCAAAAAGAAAAAAGACCAGTTCATTTTGTTCTCTTCGCTGCTAAAATTGAACCAAGAAATATTTTTATTTTCTGCAGCAATGCTTAGAAAGGCATACAAGCCAGCTGGGCACTGAGGTGTACACCTGTATAACAAGAAACCAACCAACTAACCAAGAGGGGAGAAAATAAAGAAAGAGGCGAATGAATCAAGTTTTTCCTTTCTTGTTTAATAGTAAATTGGCAAACACTTGGATTTTCTGAGATAGGGCCTCCTGAAAGGGCTTAGAAACCAACTGTGCACAGAAGCATATACCTGAAGTTGGCTGAAGCAAAATAAAAAGCTGAATAATATGTGAATAAAGGTTTTTCTTTCCTGCTTACCAGTGAATTGGTGAATGTTTATATTTTCCATGAAAAAACCCATTCATTGAGTAGTATTTTGAAACATACCGGATAGCATTACAAGTTTAAAAGCAACTTATCCTCCCTCTGCAATGACAAAGAAGAGTTGTAGCAATTGCTACACATCATTAATGAGTACATTTTCTTTGGAGGATGGGAAAATAAACAGAGAGAAATTTTCACACCTTTGCAGGCCTAACCACAACCTACTAATAGTAATGAAAGTTCAGGAGTGCATGCAAATAGTGATTTAGCTCATTAAAAGCTTATTTGAATGGAACTTACGAGCTTTTATTAAAGAGATGAGCAGATGGAGATGGTAAGCAGGGTGGAGACCCTGAAGCCTTTCCAGTTTGGTAGGATCTGCCAGAGCTGGCAAAGCCTTGGAGAACCCACAGTCCCCTCCAAGGCACTAAGAGGAAACAGTGGAATGCTTGAGTGGATACTGATATCCATGCTGGTCAGAAAATTCACCCTCAATGCTAATCATGAAAGCAGAGACTAATTGCATATTTGCAGCACAAATTTATCAAGTGACAGGAATAAATAGGCATTCTTTTTTATTCTTATTAGCATCCACATCCCTATGAAAGGACATGCCCTACATTTGCACTTGTGTTTACATTTCTCTGCTGCTATCAAGCTCTGTTTTGCATGATAGTTATTTTTGCACTTGTGTTATCTCCCTTAATAGATTGTGAGCTCTTTGAAGGCAAGGATCCAGTCTTTTATCTCTTTGCCTTTCCCCTTAGACCTCACACAGTCCAAGGCATATAGTAGATTCCCAGCCAAAGTTTCCTGAATAATGAATGCATCCCTACCACTAACATTATTCCACTAAAAGTGAATTCTCTAGAGCAAAGGTCAACAAATATTAATTCAAAACATGTATTTAGCACCTCCTCTGTGGCTGGTTCTATAGTAGGTGCTTCATTGGTAAAAATGATAAATGGTATTGCTAATTAACCTATTCCAGGTCTCAGATTTACTGGATCATGACAAGAGAGATGAGAGATTGGACCAGACAGTCTCTAAGATCCTTTCTAGTTCTCAAATTCTAAGAATCTCTATTTGATGAAATTTAGGCTGTTTCATTCCAAACACTTTAAACATCTGTCTACCTAAGACCTCTACGACCCCACCTTCCTAGAAGGAGGAAAACATTTTTGAATGCTATAAATCAACACTTTCCAAACACAGCTTTCAAATAGACTTAGTGTTTTTTACAATGAAAGCAAAAATTCCATGGGAAAAACTTTTTGATGATAATTATATTTCCCCTATTAAAATATTGACTATAAGATTATATATCAAAACTTTTTATGTGATTAATCTTTTTTGCTGAAAATAAATTTTACTGTCCTCTGAATGTCAATTCAGCAATGAAGATTATAATTCTTGTATTCTTCTTCATCCTAATACATATATACATACATGCATATGTATATATACACACACATATCACAATACACATACATATATATATATACATATAATATACAGATACGTATATTACCATATTTCACTTACTATGTGCACACCACTATGCTAAATACAGAATATACAAGTAGAAAAGACAATCCCTTCTCTCAAGGAGCTCACATTTAATAAGGGAGACAACGCATATGGAAGGTTTCAGTCATGTCAAATGGAAAAGTCCCATGGTCCTTAAGGTGTAGAGGTAAAGCAGATGGCAATGCTTCTTCTTTAATGTTGTTTCCATTAATAAATTATCAGTTTCTGATATTGAATCACTTAACAATACCAAGGACTTAGGTGGCAGGAACATTTTTTTCTTGGTCTTCAGTCTGGGCTAAAATCAAGTCTGGTGACTTAAGGGAAATTTTTATTCTCAGAGTTCTTGGGTTCAAAGTCATTGGCTGTCTCCATTAGAATCACAAGGGTAAAGTTGTTCAAGACCCACCTGAGACATATTGCCTTCCATAAGAGAACATATCTTTGAATGCTCCCTTTTGTTTCAGCTGGGCTGTCTTACATTCCTTGAGGTAAGAAAAAAAGATAATTCAATTATAGGCTATACTAATTAAAATCTAGTGTCTAGATCTCTATCTTCTCTCCTCTGCCCTCATTAGACCACATCTGGCATATATTTTTTTTTTCAGTTCTGAGGACATGAACAAAGTACAGCTCTTTCAGTGGAGGATGGCTAGAATGATGAAGTGTTTGGAAACCATGTCCAGTGAAAGATATGTATGTACATGTATGTATGTATGTGTGCATATGAGTATGTAGTATGCATATATTTGAAAAAAAGAAACACTTTTGAATTTAAACAATTCTTAAAAATACTATTGGGGTTTAGCTAGCTTGTATTCAACCTCTAGGGATTAGAAGAAAAGACCACAGATTGCTGTTTTAAGTAAGGCCTGAACTCTATAGAGTCTTATCTCAACCTGCCCTAAAGCTGGACAAAAATCCCCATACCTGTGAAGGTGTTTTCCTCCCTTCTGTCTCTTCCCTGACCCCACTCCCCAAGTAATGCTAACCTCCCTCAGAATGACATAGCTCTTACGTATCTCTATTGTTCACTGCCCCTCTAGGATCTATCCCCAATAAACTTAGAGACATATATGAAAGTTTGGTTTTTTCTGTTTTTTGTTTGCTTGCTGCCCAACTATCTGCTCTCTGGGCAAATGCCAAGAGGTGCTTGAGAATCTTCAAACTAAGACTATGTGCTTCCCGCCTAATTACTGTTGGTCATCTATCCTTTCTGCCTTCTCATCTTCTCCTATTCCTTCTATTCTCTCTTCCTCTTTTCTTTCCTGTAAGATCTCTAATCACTTCAAAAATTCTGGATAGAGATGTGGAATAAAGAAAATAAAGGAACCAGCAAGCTACTTGGGAGTCTTCAGGATGATCAGTATCTGTGCCTTCAGCTTAGGACAACAAGGTAAAAAACAAAATGAAACAAAGTGCCTGAGTTTTCTCACTGTCTTTGGAGTGCATGGGTCCAAATCTAGGCACAATACAATCCTTATGAATGTGAGAATACATGCATGTGGGTTATGTCATTTTCCAGTTTTCCTTGAAATCATA
This sequence comes from Trichosurus vulpecula, assembly GCF_011100635.1. NCBI lineage: Eukaryota > Metazoa > Chordata > Mammalia > Diprotodontia > Phalangeridae > Trichosurus > Trichosurus vulpecula. The sequence goes on along the minus strand of NC_050573.1, from coordinate 414,312,097 downwards.
TCCCAAACTGCAATGAAAAGTGAAGGAAAGGGGGCATTTGGGAGACTTTCCAGGGAGTTTAAGAGCCAAATTAATTAGTCAGGATCAAAAATAGACAAAAAAGTAACAAAGAAAAATCCAAGTGACAGCCAACGGTGAGAAGGGGCAATCTCTTTCCTTCACTGGCAGGATTGTTTAGCACTTTGGTGCTCCTCTCGGCCCACCCAGGATACCTAAAAATTGGCTTCATGGTTAGACTGAAGAGGTAACAAGGGGTTTATCAATGACCAGAAGGAAAAGGGTCTTATTCCAAAACAGTTGCAGACAATTTTCATTTGGAGAGTATTAACAGGAGGGGCCCATTTCTCATGTTATGATGGGAAAGTTTTTAAGAGGCAGCTAGGCTATTTCCTTGATGATACAGTGGAAGTGACATTTACTTTGTGACTTGGGGCAAGTCACTCATTTTCAGTTTTTCATCTGATTCCACTAAATTTTACACTTTTAAAAGTGAAGATGATGTCATAGAGATACAATGTAATATAGTGTTAGGGTATTGCACTTGTTACCAAGATTTGGGTTCAAATCTTGCCTCAGACACATCACCTCACCCCTCTCTGTTTCCTCATGTGTAAAATAAGAGGTTTGGAACCAATGATCTCAAAGGTTCTATCCTCGTTCTAAATGTATGATTCTCTGGTGCAGAGTGATTGCATATGGCATAGGAAAGTAGGACTATGACTTAACAATTGCTGATGTTTTCTTCTTTGTCTAGGTTTGTTTTGTTTTGTTTTTCTTTGTCACACCACAACAAGAAGTCCTGTTAGTACCAAAACTGACAAGTTATAAGACATTGTCAATTGGAAGTTTATGGACCCAAACAAAAGAAGCAATAAACGCACAATGAAAAAAGAGACATGGATTTGGGGAAATAGTAAGTATAAGAGCTTGTTATGCTGGACTGTGCATATTTGTCACAAGGAGGCTGGTGGGAGAGAAAATAATATTTATTGGTTAAGTATCAATGAAATACTAACCAATAATATAAAAATAAGTCCTATCTCAGAACCTTAAAAGCAATATTGAATTAGTGGTGGGCAAACTATCTACTATTTTAACTGAAGGACACTTGATTACTATATGCAGAGAGACGAGAAGAAAACAATTTTAAAAATAGAAATTAGGAGCAAGGAGGAAGGGTTACTATAGTTATTATTACTTAATGAAGACAAGGATGAGCTCCTAATACTTGCATGTACAATGTATGGATAGATGTTGAGCAGCTGCTCAGTGCATTTCTAAGTAAAAAGATTTTAAGATGAACAAATATTTGTTGAACATTAGGTTCAAGGCTCCTTGATGAGCACGGTAGAAAAAAGAAAGGGACATAAAGGAGAGGTATATATGAGAGAGTGAAAGAAGGAGGGAGGGAGGAAAAGAAAGACAATGCGAGAATGATTAAGAGAGAGAGGCAAAGACAGGGAGAGACACAGAGAGGTTAATTCCATCTTTAAAGGCCTTTCCTAATAAGAATCTCAGAATTTCTCATAAGCAATCATCTGGTTGACATGACTTCTAGCCCTCAAGCAAGCAAGTAACAATAGAAAGCAAATTAAGTACTTACTATACTCCCATCACTGGCCTAGGCACTGGTAATACAAAGATAACAATGAAGCAGACTGGTCTAAGACACCCACCTGAGATTCTTTCCAAATGCCAGTTCATCAAAAAGTATTTTCTATACGGAGAGACATAAATAACCTAATAAATCTTGGGACCAATCAAGTCTTCTCTGTCTCCATAAAGCCTCAGTATCTCAAGATATATTAAAAACTAGATAGTTTTACAATAAAGCTGACATTTTGAGGGATTTTCTAAAAGATACAAAGTAAAAATAAAAAAAAATAAACCTAGCACTCATTTGGGCTGCAAATGGCCAAGATGTAAGAAAATGAGTTAAGGAGGTGCAAAGATTATTTTTTAATTCTCCCTAAAGCAGATTAACTAGTAGCTAGATATTTCTTTGAATAGCTTTCAAGGTTCAAGTGATATCTGACATAGTGAATGGGTAATGATATAGGCTTCATTCACCAAAGAAACAATTGTTTTGTTTCCCTACTCTAATTCTGTATTTAGGAGTTGCCTACAGTGATATAATATACGCCAGTATTATTGTAAAACAAGAGTTTATTACATGACTAGGTAAGTTGATCTTTGTAGAAGTGAACAAGTGCATTGAAATTAAATAAAAACTACTTAATCCAATCTTCTCCCATACAATTTCTTTCAAGGAGAACAGACACAGCCTGTTAAAATAACAAAGAATGTAGAGTTTCCATTCATGGACAAAGTGTCCTCATTCAAACTCTTGTTCTAAAGCTACCTGGCCTGTCTTCTCAGCTTTCTTTGCAGTAGGGAAATGTGATTCCATGAAACCTCTGGTGATTTGGTTTGATGTTAACTGGCAGCGCTCGTCAAGTCTCACAGACGTGGTGACACCTAAATGGCCCACACTGTGGATTGTCTTGTTGTGTAGAAAAGGAAGATCAAGGGAGGAGGGGAAACCTAAAACAGGTGGGCCAGAGTAAAGTGGCATTCACAAATGTTCCTTAGATCAGGGCTGGCCTTGGGATCATTTGGGAGATAAAACAATTGCTCCAGTGAAATGATTTCACAAGAGGTGTTAAGTTACTTACCAAGGCCTGAGAATTATCTACAATTTGGCAGTCCATGAGAGGAACACTACAAAGGAAAAGGTAAGATATTCTGAACCTCTAGCCAGGAAACGAACAGAAACTAATATAATTTAATGGTAATTAGTTGAATATGTGCTGCTTCCAGAAAGACTGCCAAATAGTGTCCTATGGTGACTCTTAGAAAATGCCAACATTTCCAGCTGTGTGAGGGATCAGATTAAACATTTTGCAATAGAATTATACTTGGAGGTATATCTAGGTCATTCTTAGAAATTGGCTTTATAAGTTAACTTGGTAGCACATGTCTACTGGGATGCTTAGTGAGAAAAATTAAATGATGCAATTTAAAAATATATAATGTAATAAACATCTATTCAGTGCCCACTATGTGCAAGGCACTCTGCTAGGCACTACAGATACAAAGACAAAAATGAAACAGTCCATGTCTTCAGGGAGTTGGCAATTTAATATAACAAGCAAACAAATCTATATACTGTAAGACAGTATGTTATGAAGACCAAAGATAGATTCAAATAAAGTGGAACATTTGAGAATGGGGAGATAGTTTTCTTTTGGGAAGAATAGGGAAAGCCTCATGTGAAAGGTAGAACTTGAGAGCTGTACTTTAAAGTAAAGGAAGGATTTCATTGGGTAGAAAGTTTGAAATAGAGTGTACAGTAGGCAACCATCAATGCAAGTTCATGGATGTGAGAAATTCAGAATGAAATTGGGAAATAATCCACAGTCCAACTTGAAGGGAATATAGGATTCATGACAGAGAGTACCATGAAATAAAGCTTTAAAGGTAAGTTGATATCAGACTATGAAGAACCATAAGCATTGTGTTACAGAAGAGAAGAATTTGAGAAGTCTCTCCTCAGGGACTTCAACTGCCATTTTGGCCAGCCTGTACCTGAAAGAAGTTTCCATTATAGCATGCCTGACAAGTAGCAGGCTAATCTGTGCTTGAAGGCCTTCAAATATGGGAAACCACTAGTTCTTTGAGTTAGCCCATTATACTTTTGGATAACTTTAATTGTTAGGAAGATTTTCTTTTTGCTTTCTTAACATCAGGGTTAGGGCATTTATATTTTATTGTTTAGGCAATACACTCCCACTGAAGGTCCTTGAGCAGGGAAGTAACATAGCTCTAGGAAAATTAATCTGATAACCTAATGAAGGATAGATGAAAGAGGAGAGAAACTGGAAAGGGCTGGTAATCAATACAGACAAGGAATGACAAGGTATATTGGCAATTAACGTGGGACTTTTTTACTGTTTTAGAATGCTAAATTAAGTGTCTGATTAAGTCTTACTAGGTGCAAAGCTCCAGTCAGACACTTTTGCTAAATAAATGTAAAGCCCCAGGCTTACACCCTTTTGCTGATTAGGTGTGAATCCTTCAGGTCCTGAACAGGGTATAAAAACTCAAAAGTTAGGATTCTGTCTGGGGTTTTCAGTCCCTGGAAGAGTGGCATGTGACTTGAAGAGACTCCGGGAAGCTGTTGTTAAGAGCCGCCCCGCCCACCCCACTTGTTAACCCAGATGTTGGTTTGTATTTGGTCTGTTTAAAATGTATGTTTGTAATTTCTTTGTATTTGCTCTGAAGTTCAGGTTGCTGGCTTTTCCTCCTGAACTAAGTGAAAGATATTTGTATGTTTAATTAAAGTGAGATTGTTAACCCCTTACAATTACTTTTCTTAGTAAAGCAGATCAAAAGAACCTGTGCTGGCAGCTCTTGCTGTTGGGCTTGTTGGGTCTTACACCCCCAGTAGCAGCTGCTAGACAGATTGTTGTTACACAAGGTTGTGGCAATGTGTGGGAAGTATTTAGTTGATATGGGAGAAATTACAGAGGTAGAATTAATAGGCCTTAGTAATGGATTGCATATGTAGGGTAACTGTGAGGGAAGAGTCAATGAAGTCTTCCAAGATTTCAAGCATGGACAACACTGAGAGTATTGTCTATGTGGGAGCTGGGTCAACTCTTGTGGGACCAAGTTATAAGTAATTTTTGATATGTTGAGTTTGGGGTGTCATTGGAACATTCAGGGTTCTGGAGCTGTCTAGCAATGAGAGAATGATATCTTTTGAGAATGCTCACATTCCTCTCATAAAGACACAGGGCAATGAATTTCACATTTTTTTTTGTCCAGACTTTTGATTTCCTGTGCAGGGATTTGTCACTGTAGATTAAAAAACAAAACAAAACTTGTCTATCACTTACAATCTTAGACAGTTGACCGCACAAAGGAGAAGTTACAAAGCTTGCCCAGCTTCACACAGTCAGTATGTGTCAGAAGCAGGTTTTGAACTTAAATCTTCCTGATTCCAAGGTCGGTCTTTTACCCAATGTGCCGCTCTACTAAATTTTATATTTATTTTACCAAGAGCTATCTTTGCCTTCTTACTTTGTATGAATGGATTTCCAATATCTTCACTCAGAAAAAAAAAAAAAAGTTTAAATGGACATTTTTTTTAAATTAAAGTTTACATACAGCTATAACTAGTAAGGAGCAACTAGCACTTTATCCAGAGACCCAAAATGCAAGGAGTTGCTTCCCTACCTGTGGGCATGCTTCTTACAGGTGGCATGGTTCTCCACCAACACATAAAATCATGTGACATAACTATACTCAATCATTGAACACTCCCACCCCCACCCCCACTCCCAGATCATATCATTGACTTGTTCTCCTTAGGATCCTACCATTCCCTCCACAACAATGGTAAGAGTCTCTGGAGAATGAGCCACATCCTCTTGAACTGTAACTAAACCTCTAGTCAACCTGTCTTATGTACTTACCCTCCCCAACTAAATCTCATCAAGGTACAGAAGTCCTAGTTTTGATCTTGGATTTATGCATGATATGTATATAGTCACAAAATATAAATCAAACAATTTATTCCTGGAAGACACCTTAAGAGATCACCTAGTCCAATCCCTTCCAAAATGACTTGCCCAAAGTCAAACAGTAAGCAACAGAGCTAAAATTTGAATCCAAATTTGTGAACCTAAGCATAGTGGTTTCTATTTGCCAGTTGCCTCACTTTTAGCTAACTGAAGATCTTTGAAGGCTTTTTGTTTTTTGTTTTGTTTTATTTTACAGATGAGTATCATATTCACTAAGCATGACATCACTTGTATCTATCCATGGCAAGTTTCTCTTTTATCCTCTTGTTAGCTTCTCCTTTATTCTTTTTTTTTTGAGTGACTAATTGTCCCATACTCACACAAGGCAAAAAGCATTGTATATGCCAAATGCTAAAAAATGCTAAAAACTAAAAATGCTAAAATGCTAAATGCTTTAAAAAAAAGGCTAATGTTAAGAGGCCTGTCCCAAGGGCAGGAACATTCTTCAACAAAGGCCAGGATGGGATCTCTTTAGAGTCTATTTGTTCTCACAGCACAACTGTGTTTATCATTTACAGTTTTCTGGTATGCTGATTTGATTCTCTCAACCTACAAAAACCAGAAAATCAAAAGTGAACCAGCTGTATAGCAGTCAATAAGAACACTAGTTTTCCTTTAGGAATGTTTAGTAATACATAAAACAGGTTATGGGATGGATCATTATAACCAAAATGACCATCATGGTAATGGAACAAGAAGGAGGACTTTCACAATTTCATACACCACTATCCCATACAATACTCAAATGTCTCCTTTAAACTAAATAGTTCAAAAATTAAGATTATCTTTGCAGTAACGAAACTATAATAGATGTGTCCACGTAGGAGTGCAAAGATGTTGACTGTTTATGTTGGCATATTTTGGTGAAACATTCCCATTGGTTTATCTCCTTTCTTTAAGGAAAGTACCAATGAGAATGCTTCGCCAGGGTGTCCCAGCCCTTGCCTGTTTATGCCTCATTAAAAATGAGGAGAGCAATCCAGGATCACATATACAGCTAGGCACAGCTGGGCCTGATCTACGCAAGTTTCCTGCCTACCATTCTTGTGCTCCATTCATTGGATCACACTGCCTCAACTCAGTCTATAAACAGACCATATATTTGACATCATGTTTGTAGGTATAATTTATAACTTTCCCTTTTTTTTGTTAAACACCATAGCTTTCTTGGAGATTGTAATTTAGAAGTTAGTCTATTTGTGCCAAATTGCCTGAAAATAGTAATTAGAGACAATTTAATATAACAAGTACAGTAGTTTGAAATCAATTACCCCTACGAGTACATTAATTGGCTTCATTAATGGAAAGTGATAAAATTCCAAGGTCAAATCTATTGTTTTTATCACAAAAAGAAAAAAAAACCTTTACACACTGGTTATTAATAAGATTTTTTTTTAAAAAAATATGTAGATATTTAGCATTTCTAATTTAAACTCAAAACCACATTCATTCTTTTTACTTCAAAACCTGTTCCTGCCACTGGCTTCCCTGTTTCTAATAATAGCACTACCTTTATTCCTGTTGCCCAGGCACAAAACCTCAAAGGTATCATTTACTCTTCCCTCTCTAGCCTTACATTCAATCCAATCAGTCACCAGCTTCTGCTGATTCTATCTCTGTCCAAGGTTTTGTAACCTAGAGTCTGTGGTTCTTTTTACAAAAATTGATAACTGTTTTTCAATATAATTGTTTTCCTTTAATACTATGAATTTTATTTTATTCTTTTGAAAATATTATTTTGAGAATGGATCTATAGGCTCCAGATAGCCAGAGGGGTCTATAATACACCCACAAAAAAGACTAAAAATCTCTTCATCTATGATTCTTTCCCCTTTTCCATTTCCACTTTCACTATTCTTTATCAGGCCACCTAGACTTTTGTACTTGCCTCCTGTCTTTAATTTTTTCCCAATCTAATCCATCCTTTGTTCTAACTCTAGATTAGCTTTTATAATTTACTCCTCAAAAAAACCATTTAATTGTTCCTCAATTATCACCACAGAAATTTCAAACTCTGAACCTAACATTTAAGATTCTCTAACATCTGCTTCCACCTTGGTTTTCCAATCTGATCTCACACTCCTTTGCTTCCTGTACTAGTTCAAGATAAACTCAAAGAAAAAGTCTCCAACCCTCCTTCTGTTCATGATATTCTGTATACATGCATTATACTTTCTACCTGCTCACATTCTGACCATCCTTCTAAGCCCAGCTCCTTCACCACTTCCACGAAGAATTCTCTGACCACCCCAACCAGAAGTAATCTCTATCTGTATACAATCTTTAAATGTATTTATTTTCTCATGCACTTATTGCCATATTCTCTTTTGAATTATATTTGTTTGCTGATGGGAGCACCAGACACAGTGTTGGAAGATTTGCCCATGGCTTTGGCTCTGCCACTACTTGATCTTGGTCAAATGTCTTAATTTATCTGTTCCTCAGTTTCTTCATCTTTAAAATATACATCATAACACTTGATATACCCCCCACTGGGTTGTTGTAAACAAAGCACTTTGTACACCCTAAAATATAAAAGAAATATGAGATGCTATTGTTATAATTATAATGGGGAAGGGGGTGAAAATCATGATGATGGTGATGGTGGCGGTAAAAATAATGAGGAGAAGATATTTGGTATTCCCTGATCCTAGTTGCTCATAATATTGTACTGATTTCATTAAGCCCTGAAACATTGAAGGACCTGCTCAATGAAATGTGTGATTTTTCAAAAGAGGTCAGGAAAAAATTCAAGTAAGAATAAAAAAAATAGATGGAAAATGCCTATTGTTCAGATTAGATAACATGTTATTGGATGGCAAGTAACTGAATTATCATAGATACAGGATGTCACAAAAATTGTAGTGCAGTTTTAGGCCACAGAAGCTTAAAACTGTGCTAAGACTTTTCATACACCCTGTATGTATACATACACACACACGAACACATTATGTATACAATGTTTATGCATATGTGTATTTATATTGTGTGTATATATGTATGTGTGTATACATGTATATTATTTACATGTACATCTGTACTGTGCATGTGTGTATGTATATAATTATATATGTGTGGTTACATGTATATGTCTGTTGTGTGTGCATATGTGTGTTATATCAGGTATGTGTATGTATGTGTGCATATATTTGTACATGTATATATGTATGTACATTATATGTTTATACACACACATATATACATACATACATATATATATATCAGGTATAGGTACCAATATAGATGTAGGAGCAGGTATTAATATGGGTATAGATTTAGGTATAGGTATAGGTTTGGGCATAGTATAGGCATAGATTTAGATTAGGTATAGATATAGGTTCAGGTATAGCTACAGATACAGGTATAGGTATATTTATAGGTCTAGGCATAGGCATGTGTCTGCAAAGAGAAAATATGTTAGGTCAAGAATTTAATAGGAAGAAGAGAACAAGCTAGATTACATTCAGGAAACTCCATGGTCCAGGTACTTTATGAATGCTTATTGGATTTTAAGGTTCCAGACTTCTTTATAATATAAAAACACATATTTATAACAGATAACCAATCTCTCATAATAACAAATTGTAGAACACCACAACCTCAAAGGAATTAAAATTTGTGTGTCCCAAAAGTCATTGGAGAGACTCTGAGTGGGCACACAAAGAAAGCTGCAATGAATTTCCATTGATAAACAAAACCAAAAAGTAGAATAAGGGGTATCACTAAGGAAATACTATCATCAGAAAATGCAATGAGCTAGTCATGAAACCCAAGTAGTAACAGATGAAAAAAATCTGGTTTATTTTGGATCATTGAGTGAATCCTCCATAGAGCTTCTTTGGATGAAACAAACAAGAACTGCACTGAGAAAGCATGGAGGGATTGCAATCTCCATGGGTAGTGGGAAAACCCGCAGAAATGAAATTACATCTAGTTCTCAATCACTGCAAAAAAATGAATCCCGTTGAGTGGTCTTATATTTACAAGTTTATGTTATGTAAAATTTGGTAATTGCTTCTAGCCTAATTAAAAATATGTGGTGTATATTCAAATAATGCGCAACTTCAGGGAATTAGTTATTTACACTAATTGGGAATTGCAAAGTTCTGCTGAAATATACCCTCTGCTAGATTGTAAGCTCTTTGTGGATAGAGATAGTTCCTTATTTGTCTTTGCAAATAACAAGGTTCCAAGCACAGTATCAAAACAGGAAAGACACTAAAAACATCCATTCATAGTTGATTTGTGGATGTAATTTAGGAATTACCACATATAATTCTGTTTCCACAATACTCCACCCAGTTCACCAGTTGAATGTTTTTACAGTATTTAAGTACAAATAGTTCTTTCAAATTTATATTACTTCTCATTATTCTTATTGCTACATTACTTTTATTACAGAAATAGAAATGTAAAATCACAGTCCAAAAAGTATTTTTTTAATTTTTTTTATTTTTTTTTTAATTTTTTTAGTGTTTTAACTTCTTTATTATTTTTGTTTTGTTTTGTTTTGTTTTAAATTGATTTAACATATTTAGTTTTCAGCATTGATTTTCACAAGAGTTAGGATTACAAATTTTCTCCCCATTTCTACCCTCCCCCCCACTCCAAGATGGCGTATATTCTGGTTGCCCTGTTCCCCAGTCAGCACTCCCCTCTGTCACCCCACTCCCCTCCCATCCCCTTTTCCCTTCCTTTCTTGTAGGGCAAGATAAATTATTACGCCCCATTGCCTGTGTATCTTATTTTTTTGTTGCATGCAAAAACATTTTTGTTTGTTTTTGAACATCTGTTTTTAAAACTTTGAGTTCCAAATTCTCTCCCCTCTTCCCTTCCCACCCACCCTCCCTAAGAAGTCAAGCAATTCAACATAGGCCACATGTGTATCATTATGTATAACCCTTCCACAATACTCATGTTGTGAAAGACTAACTATATTTTGCTCCTTCCCAACCCATCCCCCTTTATTGAATTTTCTCACTTGACCCTGTTCCCTTTCGAAAGTGTTTGTTTTTGACTACCTCCACCCCCATCTGCCCTCCCCTACATCATCCCCCCCATTTTTTTATCTTCTTCCCTCTTCTTTCCTGGGGGGTAAGATTCCCAATTGGGTATGTATGGTATTCCCTCCTTAGGCCAAATCTGATGAGAGCAATGTTCACTCATTCCACCCTCATCCGCCCTCTCCTCTCCTCCCACAGAACTGCTTCCTCTTGCCACCTTTATGGGAGATAATCCATCCCATTCTATCTCTCCTTATCTCCCTCTCTCAGTATGTTCCTCTCTCATCCCTTAATTTGATTTTATTTCTTTTAGATATCTTCCCTTCATCTTCAACTCACCCTGTGTCCACTCTCTCTCCCTCTCTCTCTCTCTCTCTCTCTCTCTCTCTCTCTCTCTCTCTCTCTCTCTCTCATACACACATAGATATATACATACATACACATTCACCCATATATATACATAAACATATATGTATGCATATTCCCTTCAGCTGCCCTAATACTGAGGTCTCATGAATCATACACATCATCTTTCCATGTAGGAATGTCAACAAAACAGTTCACCTTTAGTAAGTCCCTTGCAATTTCTTTTTCTTGTTCTTTTTCTTGATTACCTTTTCATGCTTCTCTTGATTCTTGTGTTTGAAAGTCAAATTTTCTATTCAGTTCTGGTCTTTTCACTCAGAAAGCTTGAAAGTCCTCTATTTTATTAAAAGTACATATTTTGCCTTGGAGCATGATACTCAGTTTTGCTGGGTAGGTGATTCTAGGTTTTAATCCTAGCTCCATTGACCTCCGGAATATCGTATTCCAAGCCCTTCGATCTCTTAATGTAGAGGCTGTGGGTTTCCACAACACTCAAATTGTTTCTTTCTGGTTGCTTCCAGTATTTTCTCTTTGATCTGGGAGCTCTGGAATTTGGTGACAATATTCCTGGGAGATTTCTTTTTGGTATCTATTTGAGGAGGTGATTGATGGATTCTTTCAATTTCTATTTTGCCGTGTGGCTCTAGAATATCAGGGCAGTTCTCCTTGATAATTTCTTGAAAGATGATATCTAGGCTCTTTTATTGATCATGGCTTTCAGGTAGTCCAATAATTTTTAAATTATCTCTCCTGGATCTATTTTCCAGGTCAGTGGTTTTTCCAATGAGATATTTCACATTGTCTTCCATTTTTTCATTCCTTTGGTTCTGTTTGATAATATCTTGATTTCTCATAAAGTCACTAGCTTCCACTTGCTCCAATATAATTTTTAAAGTAGTATTTTCTCGAGTGGTCTTTTGGACCTCCTTTTCCATTTGGCTAATTCTGCGTTTCAAGGCATTCTTCTCCTCATTGGCTTTTTGGAGCTCTTTTGCCATTTGAGTTAGTCTGTTTTTTAAGGTGTTGTTTTCTTCAGGGTATTTTTCAGTATTTTTTGGCTCTCCTTTAGCAAGTCATTGACTTGTTTTTCATGGTTTTCTCACATCCTTCTCATTTCTCTTCCCAATTTTTCCTCGACTTCTCTAATTTGCTTTTCCAAATCCTTTTTGAGCTCTTCCATGGCCTGGGACCAGTTCATGTTTTTCTTGGAGGCTGTTGGTGTAGGCGCTTGCACTTTATTGACTTCTTTAGGCTGTATGTTTTGGTCTTCTTTGTCAGCAAAGAAAGAATGCAAAGTCTGAGACTGAATCTCGGTGCGTTTTCGCTGCCTGGCCATATTCCCAGCCAACTAACTTGACCTTTGAGTTTTTCAGTGGGGTATGACTGCTTGTAGACTAGAGAGTTCTATGTTCCACATTTGGGGGGGAGGTGCCAGCTCTGCCACACCAGCACTGCTCCTTCCCCAACCCCTAACCCGGACTGGGCTTAGATCTTCAGCAGGCTGTGCACTCCTGCTCTGATCCGCCACTTAATTCCTCCCACCAGGTGGGCCTGGAGCCGGAAGTAACAACAGCTGTAGCTGCCCCACCTCTACTGCCCCCGGGGCTGGAAGCCGAACCACAAACTCCTTCTACTCCTGCAGCTTTTCCCACTAACCTTCTATGCAGTTTTTGGTGTTTGTGGGTTAAGGAGTCTGGTAACTGCAGCAGCTCACTGATTCAGGGCGCTAGGGCCCCCTCCACCTGGCTTCTGGTCTGGATGGTCCACGCCATTCAGGCTGGGTTCTGCTCCACTCCATTCCCAGCTCCCAGCTCCCAGCTCCCAGCTCCGTGTGCGATAGACCTCACCCAGAGACCATCCGGGCTGTCCTGGGCTGGAGCCCTGCTTCCTTCTGCTGTTTTGTGGGTTCTGCCATTCTAGAATTGGTTCAGAGCCATTTTTTATAGGTTTTTGGAGGGACTCGGTATGGAGCTCACACTAGTTCCTGCTTACCAGCCGCCATCTTGGCTCCCCCCCCATCCAAAAAGTATTTTAAAGAATTATATATTCTTAAAAAAATTGGCTTATAACATGGGCTACGTACCAAAGGAAAAAAAAAACTTGTAAACCTTTCTAAGTATTTGATGCAAAATACATTTCTTTTTTTTACCTCTATTTACCACTGATCTTAAAAATATTAAAGATAAAACAAGTTGTAAACAATTAGATATGAACCTGTTCAGTAGAATTATGGTACCAGGACTCAGTCTAGGTACAGACATTCATACTAAATTATGTTCCTTAAACTCACTATATCAGTGCTCAAAAAAACTTTATTTCTCTGGGTGTTACCCCTTCCATGATAAGGATAATGGCTACATAAGATAGAAGCTTGTTCTATAGTGGTTTCATATGCATCTGAGGCAGTTAGTCTTCCCAATAATAATAATAATGATAGTAATAAATGATCGTTATTTAGTTAGAGCTTCAAATTTTATGTAGTGCTTTCCATATGTTCTCTCATTTGAATCCCATAACAACCCTGGGAGGTAATTAATATAGATTTAATTTGTTCTATTTTATCAATATGGTTGGCTATTACTTTTAAAATCGAGGGAGGAACTATGGAAGGGAGAAAGGAAAAGAGCACAAATTTAGAGCTAGAAGGAAACTTAGGGGTCATTTAGTTCAGACCACCTAATTTATATAAGAAGAAAATGATCCCCCAAATAAATAAATTTCCCAAGGTAACAAACACAAGATTTGAACCCAGGTTGTCTAACGCCAAAATCTAGTATTCTTTCCACAAGAGCTCTCTGGCAAACTTTGGTAGCCATAAGAGTATTTCCAAGTGTTTTAGAATATTTGATGATAATTTTGTATGATTAGAATGCTGGAAAGTTACCCTCATTGGAATCTGGCAACAAAGTGTTTACTATCATGGCCATGTCTTAAAAGATGACTGGGTAAAGGGCAAATGACTGATGGACTTACTGAATAAGCAATGTCCTTTCAGAATTCCTTTTGTTTGTTTTGGCTTCAAAAAGAAAAGGAAAAAAAGAACACTGGTAAACTGAAGCAGTTATTTAAGTAACAACAAAGACATAAACATAGATGGATGTTCATTGGCTTACTTAGCAGCATGTTGCAAATTCTAAATAAATCTGTTACTTACCTCATAATGTTCACACCAGGAGTTATAAAAAAGACAGTCTTTTACAGGCTGTGGCTATCAGTTCTTTAGTCACTTCTGGTCACAACTTTCTTTAAATAAGATTGGGGAGGGTGTCTGGGTCTCCAATGAAGAAGATTTTCAGATGAGCTGATAGCTGTAGGTTTTTCCATATTTCCAAATATTAACTAAGGAGGAGCTGTCCAGAAACTCTTCTTGTAAAGGAAGAGAAGGACCATAGGTGAAGGAATTAATATAATGATGAAATTCCTAGAATAACCAGAGGTTGGCTCAGAGATGCTGACCGGATCTGGCAAAAAGGGAATTTCAGATTTTTTTTTTTAATTCAATGAAGATCTGGAGAAATGAAGGTTTCATGGTACATCACTCAATATAAAAGGCAACAATATTGGAAATTTGATGTACTTTCAATAATGTTACAAGTAATAGCAATAAGCCTCTCTGATTTGTGTGGTAGTTGTGGTATAGTAGAAAAAGTGTAGGATTTAGAGTCTAAAGAACTAGCCTCCAATTTCATCTCTATTTCTTATTTGTTTAGTGAATTGGGAGCAGCTAATTAACCTCTCTGTGCCACAATTTTCTAACCTTTAAATTGGAAATAATAATAACTGTATTATATATGACACAGGGTTGTAAGGACCTGATGGGATAATATATGTAATATACTTTGTGAACTTTAAATGTTATATAACAACAACTCCCATTTCTATGGTGCTTTATGGTTCACAAAGTTCTTTCCATACAGTGGAGAAATAAAAGTTACAACCCAAACATTGAACCACCTAGCTCTATTCACTTAAATTTCCACAATTTATTTGGTTTTGACATCTCTGGGCCTCATTTTCCTCATTTGCCAAAGAGGGTGGTTGGACTAGGGAATCCAGAAAACTTATACTTTCATAAAAATATCCCAGTTTACAAAAAAATGTTCTGAAGTTATTTAACAGCTAAAAATGTAATTGTCATGATATAGTCAAGATAACATTGTTTGGAGTCAGAAGAACTAGGATGCCCTCTTCTGCTTTCTTCTCCTTCACCCCAATTTCACATGAGAAGGTAGTCCTTTTCCTTCCTAGAGCTAACCCCTCCACATATATACTTGTGCATGTGATCCCATCTTCTCCAACATATCTCTGCCACCTCCCTCTCCCCCACATCATCTGTGTCCTCTCACTTATCTCCAATTTCCTCTTGTCTACTGGCTATGTCTCTGCTGCCTACAAACATTTCTATGTCTCCTTCCATCTTATAAAAAACTCATTTGATCCATCCATCCTTGCTAGCTATGTCCCTATACATTTTCTCCTTTTCCTTAAAAGAAAGCTATCTACTGTCTGTTCCTCCACTTCCTTTCTTCTCATTCCATTCTTAACTCTCTGCAGTCTGGCTTCTCACCTCATTGCTCAATTGAAAGTTATCAGTAATTTCCCAATTGCCAAATTAGTGACCTAGTCTCAATCATCATTCTTTTTCACCTCTTGGCAGCCTGTGACACTGTGGATCACCCTCTTCCCCTTGATACTCTTCTCTCTAGAGTTTCATGACACTGCTCTCTTTCAGTTTCTCCTCCTAATTTTCTTACTATTCCTTCTCCATCTCCTTTCCTGCATCATCATCCAGGTCCTGACCATTAACTCAAGGCTATGCCCTGAGATCTCTTCTCTTCTCCCTCTATACTATTTCTCTTGGTAATCTTATCAGCTCCCATGGTTTCAACTTTAATCTCCATAAAGACAATTCTCAGATTTCTTTTTCTAGCCCTAACTTCTCTCTTGACTCCTAGACTCACATCTCAAACTGCCTTTTTGATATTTCATACCACATGTCTCACAGACATGTTAAATCAACAGGTTCAAAGCTGGATTCTATCTTTTAATTATTCCCTTTCTGTAAATTCTCTAACAACATAGCGGGTGTCACTATCCTCCTATTCACATAAGCTCACAACCTAGCTGTAATCCTTCACTGTTCAGTCTCAACCCCATATGTAATCAGTTGTAAAGTGCTGTCATCTCTACCTTCGCATTTCTCATATATGCCCCCTTAAACACTGCCACCATCCTGGTTTAGGTCCTTATTACCTTATGCCTGTATTATTCCTATAACCTGCTCATTGGTCTCTCTACCACAAGTCTCTTTCCACTTTAGTCCATCCTCCACTCAGGGTTTATACTGACCTTCTTAAAGAGTAAGTTTGACCACATCAACCTCCTACTAAATCAACTCCACTGGCTCCCCATTGCCTCCAGAACCAAATTAAAATCCTCTCTGGCCTTTTAAAGCCCTCCATAACCTGATTTCTTAACATTTCCAGTCTTCTTTCTCCTTATACTGCCCCCCTACCCTGCCATACTCTAAAATCAAATGACACTGGAAGTCAAGCCATTGCTTAAACCAAACACTACATCTCTTGACATTTGGAATTTTCACTTGTCCCTCATACCTAAAAAGCTCTCTCCCTCACCTATACTTCCTAGATTCCCTGGCTTCCTCCAAGTCTAAGTTAAATCCCAAGTTCTGTAAGAAGCCTTTCCTGGTCCTCCTTAATCTGTCTTCTTCTTCTTCTTCTTCTTCTTCTTCTTCTTCTTCTTCTTCTTCTTCTTCTTCTTCTTCTTCTTTCTTCTTCTTCATCTTCTTTTTGTTCTTCATCTTCTTTTTCTTCTTCTTCTTCGTCATCTTCATCTTCTTTTTCTCTCTCTCTCCCTCTCTCTCCCTCCCCACCATAGAGATAGATTAATGCACGGGGTGACAAGGAGAGAAAGAGAGAGAGAGAGAGAGAGAGAGAGAGAGAGAGAGAGAGAGAGAGAGAGAGAGAGAGAGCGCACTTTTTGGTACATAGTTGTTTCCATGTTTCCCTCATTAGAGTGAGAGTTTCTTGAGAGGAGGGAGTGTCTTTCACTTTCTTTGTACCCCCGGTACTTAGCACATTGCCTGGCAATAGGCATTTAACAAAGGCTTTTGACTTGACTCTCTCTGACACTACCTACTTGGACAAGTTACTAAACCTACTAGAGTCACAGTTTTTTTTTTAAATCTATAAAATGTATGGGTAATGGCCTTTAAGATTCCTTCCAGCTCTTGATCTATGGGCCAGCTTTCACATTCTGTGACTCTGTGATACTTGCCAGCTGAAATATTCTAACTTTGCTGTGAATCTTCACCTTAAGTTGTAAATAATTAATGCATTCCAGGAAATATAAAGTCTTGTTTTATAATTATGGAAGTCAATATTTATTTATTTATTCTTTCAACACCCTACAGGGGGTATAGCAAAATATGTTGCAACCAACTCGGACTCCTTAGCATTTGGAGTTCCATTGAACATACCTCTGAAGGAACATCTGTGCTATTGCCTGAGGACAATAATATCCATGTGAATAGGTACACTGGCAGAGTGGTAGAGAGTGATGTTTATACAGTGCTTCAATATTGTAAAAAATGTTTAAAATGTTCATATCTACAAAAATGCCATATACATGTAGATGCATATACATATATAAGTATGCATGTATATATAACCAATCCACTATCTTTCCCAAGAAAACCCCAAATGAGGTCACTAAGAGTTGGACACAACTGAACAACAAAAATATATATGTATATGTATACACGTGGGCATGTCTTCACATTCAAGTCCACATCAAATGAGATACTATTTTAAAGCACTTAGTAGAGCATCCAGCAAATAGTAGGTGCTCACTAAATTCTTGGCCCCTCCTGTGCTGGATCTGAAGTCTGACAACCTAGGTTTGAAACCTTGTTTTACTTTTTCCTACTGTTGTGAACTTGGGCAAGTAATTTAACCTCTCAGAATCTGTTTCCTCCTCTATAAAATAAGGGGATCATATTACTGATCTCTCAAGTCTCCTATTAGCTTCTCGAGCTTCTTGAGAACATGAACTCTTATAATTTTCTACTTGTGTTCACCATGCTTAGGCCATAGTGACTGCTTAACAAATGTATTTTTTCTGTTAATTCATTCTAAAATTTCTTCAAACTCTAAATTTAGAATCCTATGGCTCAGATGGTTTGCCCTATAAACCTGCTCCAAAGAAGTCTGTTGATGTGTTTATTTCTTGTGCTAGCAGGATAATTGCTCCAGCTTTTCTGATTCAAATAAGATATAACTTTATTAGCTCTGTAATCTTCCTATTCCACTCCCACTTTGGCTACTCGAGAAAAATAAAACAACCAGTTCTGAAACAACATGATAAGGGAGGGAATAGGCTTACATAAATGCCATGTTTAGATTGTGTTGATTTGAAGTAAGGAGAATTACTTTATAATAATGAGGGGTTTAGTGGGTAGAGAGCAGCCTCAGAGTCAAGAATACCTGGGTTCATATCCCATCTCTGAATCATAATGATTGTGAGAACCTGGATTATAAATTACAGAGAAGGCTCCAATCAGCATTTGTAGAGGAAGTTTCCTCCTAAGAGTTCTCTGTAACAATAACAGCACAGGTCCAGGAGCATTTCTCATCCATGTTGGTTTCTACACTTAGTGAGTTGAGTAAATACATGAAGGTTGATTGGTATTACCTTAAAAGTGCATTTCCAGGCAGGAATGGGATTCACTTACGTATTGCAACCTGGATTCATCATGGTGTTTTCTTCTTAATTGTAGAGTTCATAAAAATCTTATCATGGATGTTTAACTGGAAGAGACCTTAGAAGTCATCCACTCCACAGTCAAACTGCCTCATTTTACACATGAAGAAGTAGTTCATGGAGGTTGTTACTTTTCTGTCTAGAGGAACCTATCTTTTGGGGAGTTAGAATTGTGGAGAGAGGGTTTACTGACTTTTCCCTGCTGACTGGTGCTTCTAAGTCTGAAAAAGAAGCTGAATCTGGCATGAGGACAAGTGTGGCTCTTTTATCTCCACATGAAGGATAAGGACATGGTTCAATTAAGTTGGAATTGGAGCATGGAGGATTAGACTAATTAGAAATAATTTCTTATCAGTAAAGTTATAACTTCAGATTAGAGGCAGGAAAGGAAAAAATATATTGAATACAGGACTTTGAGTCCATCCTGTGTTTAAATCCTGCCTCTAACTGGTTGGTTGTCTTTTGTTCTTGAAGGGGTCCAAAATGACATCATGATATTGGGATCAAGATACAGTTTGTCTGAACATGGCTGATCAGACCAATATGAGTTTGGAAGGCTCTACCAGAGATCAGTCACAAATAGTCCTTATGAACATTTGGAATGGAAATGTCTCTAAATTTATATAGCTCATATTTTTAAGCTACTGTAATTCTACTTTCCTTATAGAACACAACATCTTCTTTGATGCAAGCACATCATGCTGAGCAGTCCTGTGCCAATGTCTCCCATGTTTCACAATCCATTCCAAAGTTCTTCACAGAGACCTTGAGAGTGTCCTTGTATCATTTTTTCTGACCTCCATGTGAGTGTTTGCCTTGTGTGTGTTCTCCATAAAATAGTCTTTTAGGCAAATGTAGGTTTGCCTCTGCTTCTACCTCTGCCTCTGACACTTAATAGCTGACCATGGGCATGTTGTAACTTTTCTGAGCCTTAGTTTTCTCATCTATAAATGAGAAATTGCACCTGAGTCATAGGATTGTGGTGAGGATCAAATGAGATCATCTATAAAGTGCTTTGTAAACTATAAAGTGTTATATAAATTTTATCATTATTACTATTATTTTATAACACAAGAATAATAATACCTTTCATGTATACCTCAAAGTGTTGTTAAGAGGTTCAAATAAGAAACTATATGTGAAGTTTTTATAAAATATTAAACATTATATAAAATTCAGTAATTTGACAAGGTGTATATTTCTATCTGTGTTGGATTATTTGGTACAGAAAGTTTACATGACTTATAAGCCAATGCACACTAAGAATGAGGAAAAGGTTTTAGGGTAAACGATGTGACTTCTGCCCTTGACTAGCTATGTAACCTTAGGCAGCTTATATCAACTCTCTGGGACTCAGTTTATTCATTTATAAAACTAGGAGTTTGGGAGAGATAAAATATAACATCTCTTGGGTGGGAAATGACTTGTAAAAAACAAAAAAAAACTGCATCAACAAAATTTATTTTAAAAAATACTGTTGTTTTTGAGAGAAATCATTTATGCAGAGAAGACAGAAATATCTACTATATACTGAGAGTATTGGCATCATGGGAGAGGCAGTATGCCATCATGAATTAAGAGCTGACCTTAAAGACAGGAAGTACACTGGACTGGGGAGTCAGGAAGACCTAGATTTGAATCCCACTTCCAAAACTAGCTCTGTGACCTTTTGTAAATCTCTTACTACCTCTGGGTTTAAATTTCTTCCATGTAAAATGAAATATTTGAACTCAATAGCCCTTCCATTCCAGCTTTAAATACATGATCGCGGGAACTGGGTTAAAGTCAAATCTGTGATACATACTCTCTGATCTTGGGGAAGTTATTCAACATTTTAATGTCTAGGTCAGTGGTGTCAAATTGAAATATAAACAAGACCATTAATACATACATAAGGATCTCTGTAGGCTGAGTATTTGCTAGATTTAAAATGTAAATTTATCATTTTGTTGTATTTTATTTATTTTGTTAAATATTTCTCAATTACATTTTAATCTATTTGACACCTCTCCTCTAAGCAACCTAATTCGGTAAATTGCAGTGAAGGTTCTAATCTACTTTAGTAAAAATGGGGCCCTAACCAGGATCTTTGTATAATTATGAAACCACAAACTTAGTCGCAATCCCTAACCTTATATTTCTCAAAAATTGCTGTTCAGTAGTTTAATTTAGGGTCAGAAGAAATAGTGTCCCCTACTAAATTAGATGACTTCTTTCAGAGTTATCGATTGATGCACTATCTTCATTCAAGATCTGAAAGCATAGTCTTTCCCCCAAGATGGTGCTGAAGGCAAAGAAGAAAGCCATTGTGCCCCCCAAGACAGAAGCCAAGTCTAAGGCCTTGAAGGCCAAGAAGGCAGTGTTGAAGGGTGAACATAACCACAAAAAGAAGATCTGAACATCCACTACCTTCTGGTGACCCAAGACATTAAGACTTCGAAGGCAGCCCAAATACCCTCAGAAAAGTGATCCTCAGAGAAACAAGCTTGATCACTATGCCATAATTAAGTTCACCTTGACCATTGAGTCTGTTATGAAGAAGATTGAGAACAAAAACACCCTAGTCTTCATTGTGGATGTCAAGACCAGCAAGCATCAGGTCAAGCAGGTGGTAAAGAAGCTGTATGACATCGACGTGGCAAGGTCAACACACTGATCTGGCCTGACGGAGAGAAGGAAACCTATGCCTGATTTGCCCGAGACTGTGATGCTTTAGGTGTTGCCAATAAAATTGGAACCATCTAAACTGTGCCCAGCTATCCCACTCCACCTACAATAAAAAGTTTTCCGTAAAAAATAATCTGAAAGCATAAAATTGCAAGTCAGTCTGGATGTAAGCCAGATTATACATTTTTTGTGGTCTTAGAACAATAAGATGTACACCTGCCTGAGGATCTCACAAAGTAGTGAAAATACTAAACAGAATACATATGTTTCCAGTATTGAGAGATGAACATCACATAAACACAGAATGGTGTCCTCTGACATCCTTCCCAGTCACATTTCATTCACACATGTTGAACACACATCTGCAGGTGTTTAGGTATGATCTCAGTTGTGAGATAGGAAAATCCCAGCCTTACTTCTCAGTTTGATTTTTGTCTCTTTTACAGACTCAGTTTGTTCTTTTCAAAGAAGCTTAAATTTTGAAAGAAACAGAGAAATCAGTTGATCCAATCTATACCTAAAACATGAAAACCCCTATCCCTTTCTTGCTTACAAAAAAATCACAGTGATGAAGGTGATGAGTATAAAAGTGTTTAATACAGAAGGTATCTAAAAAAAGAAGATTGTTTTAGTGAATTTCTTCTCCCTGAGGATCCTAGCCTTTTACCAAAAAAGATGACATTATAGCTATGCCATGTCTGTACAATGACAAATATTAATAAAGGTAGGAAAGTAGGTTTAAATATCTAATTATTTGAACCTTTAATGATTTTAATCTCATTGAACTGGGTATTCATTCCTAAGATTCAGACTGTAACCTATCCATGCTCTCAGATCTTGTTTGACTCTTATCTATATCTCCCATAAACATCTTCATCCAATCTATTTCTATATCCTTCTATTGTATTGAGGACAAAGTGATATGAACATTTAGAATGATCTCAATCTTGACACTCCTTCTTCTACTCATCTCTCTTTTGTCAGGGGAAGCCATATTCTTTGTCCTTTCAAACCATCATGCCACAACTATGCTAGCAATTTCCTCCTTCTATCCATTTTGTTCCTTTTCCAATTAACTAACCCCACACCTCTGTCTAGTATCTTCAATAGCTTCTTCTTCGCTGGTTTGTTTTCCTTCTGTCCGTACACATACATAAGTCTCGTTTACTACAACTACTACTACTACTGTTGCTGCTGCTGCTACTGCTACTACTACTACCACTATTACAATTATTCTCACATATTTGAAAAAATATATAAAAATCCCAAGATCCCTTCAGGATCCCCTTCCTGTGATGATATTCAGAGAAACTGAGAGTTTGAAGGGAATTCAGAGCCATCTATTCCAAACTCCTTACTTAACAAATAAGGGAAATGAAGACAAGAGACGTGGAGTATTTTCCCAATTTCACACATATCATCAATTCAGATCTTCTGATTTCAAGCCCAGCACTCTTTCCATTGTACCTCACAGCCTCTGCACTTTGCCTACAGTATATATTCCTGCTCATTTTCCCTCCTAATAGGCACAGTTGGGACTTCAGCATCATGTGCTCATTCATACACCTGCGGACTAGCCTGAGGTTATTTATCATTGGCTAATTAATTCTAGTAACTTGATTAGCTCATGACCCCTCTCTAAATAGCCCCATGTAAGTACAAAAAAGTAGAGTAGTGTAGATTCATAGAATGAGAACTGGTCTCAGAGATTTAAGTTCCAATCCTTACTCTGACATTTACTGGATGTTTCATCATGGACAAATTACCTAGCTTCTGAATTCTAGTTTTATCATCTGTATTATGGGGATGTTAATATTTGCATGATCTACCTCATAGTTATTATAAGAAAAATGTTTGATATATTTTAAAACATGTATACTAGTGTTTACTAATTTTAATTGTTTTTGTTATTAACTGGAGGCTATAAAAGGAACTCTGCTCTCCTATAGTATGGAAAACAAGATCTATATGCCCAGGGACCAAAGGACAATATGCTGACCCAGAAATAAACATAGAGATTCAGAAAACCATTAGAAACCTGACCAACACATTCTAAAAGGAATAGTGTTCTGCAGATGTCAGAATATGTATCCAAACACAAGCCTTCCTAGGGCTTTTTTCCTTGAGACATAACTCTGCGAATAACTCTCTAGCACCTTAGTTCATTATAACCAGCATAGAAAGGGATCTTGTGTTGGACTTTAGGGTTGCCACTGAAACACACTGGCATGTTTATGATGACTATAAGTTCTTTGTTGCACAGATCAAATCTCCTTTGAGTGGTCATAGATCTTCTTGAAGAGGTCCTATAGTGTTCTGAGGTCCAAAGCAATCAACATAATAGCATCTCTAAACAGGAGCATCTGGTAGAACTTGCCATTCATGGGAAATCTGTTTTCCATTTGGATGGTTCTTCAATAAACTAAGCACTTATTGGTTTCGAAGACTTAGGAGAGGCAATGGGGATACAAAGATAAAAGTGAAACAGTCTCTGTCCTCAAGGCTCTTATATTCTAGTTGGGGGGGGCAATTGTTTATGTATGGTGCCCACAGATGGGTTCTATTTCTTCTGAGCCCAAATTAAACTAATGTTCAGCAATTCTGTAGGAAGAAGCTGTTAGGGATCAAGATAAAGAAAGGTATTTGCATATGTATAAGAAAAATAAGCAAAACGATCACAACATATTCTTGGGGGGGCACTAATAAATGGGAAAATCAGGGAAAATTTCCCATAAAAAGGTGGCTCTTGAGCTGAGCCCTGGTGGATGCCAGAGATGAGGGACAGTATAGTGAGGAAGAACCTCACATGGCACAGCCAGTGCAAAAGTAAGGAGATTAAAATTGGAATGTTGTTTGTGTAAACAACAAGTCAACACTATGGTTATACAGTAGAGTACATAGAAGGGAGTGAGATATAAGGAAAGTAGAAAGTAACCACATTTCAAAGAACTTTAAACATCAGAGAACTTTATATTTTGTCCTAGAGGTGTTAGGGTACCACTGGTGTTTATTAAATAATGGAATGACATGTTCAGACCAGCATTTTAGGAAAATCACAAAAAATAGGAGCTTCATGGAAGGTGGGGAGAATTGGGGAAATGCTTGACACAGTCAACAAAGAGGAAGCTGTTGCAAAAGTGTAAGTGAGAGGCGAAGAGGGCCAAAACTATGGTGAACATTATTTGAGTATCAAAGAAGGGGTGTACAAGAAATGTAGAGATAAAATAAAAAGATTCAGCAAATATTTGCATATGAAAAATAAACTGAGTGAGTGGAAGGATGTTAGGGGAAAAGATAATGAGTTGTGTTTTGGATCTATTGATTTTGAGATGGGACATGTTTGACAGGAAGTTGGCAATGAAAGGCTGCCATTCAGGATATAAACTAACTCTTTCTCTCTTCAAATATGTGTGTGTATACTATACATGTATATATATATACACATATATACACATACATGTGTATGTATGTACATGTGTGTCTGTATATACACATACGTGTATGTGTATGTATGTATATATGCACAAATATATACTGTAGGTAGCCATATAGATATATAGATAGAGAGGGATACACTCTTATTCTGTCTCTCTGCTCTATCTATATATCTATATGGTTATCTACAGTATGTGTGTGTATACAGAGAGAGAGAGAAATTCACAGATATAAATAGATGCAGACATGGATATATTTATAGGTAAATAGGTAGAAAGAAAGAGAAAGAAAGAAAGAAAGAAAGAAAGAAAGAAAGAAAGAAAGAAAGAAAGGGAGAGAGGGAGGAAGGGAGGAAGGGAGGGAGGGAGGAAGGCAAAAGAAAGAAAGAAAGAAAGAAAGAAAGAAAGAAAGAAAGAAAGAAAGAAAGAAAGAAAGAAAGAAAGAAAGAAAGGAAGAAAGAAAGAAAGAAAGAAAGAGAAAGGACAGAAGAAGGAGAAAGGAAGGAAGGAAGAAAGGAAGGAAGATAGATAGATAGATAGATAGATAGATAGATAGATAGATAGATAGATAGATAGATGGATGGATGGGTGGATATTTGTGAATCATCTGGATAGATATTATAACTGATCCCATGGATGCTGCTTAGGTCCCATAACTGAGAGAATATAAAGAGAAACATGATCACCCAGTACAGATCCTTGAGAGACACCCACAGTTATGAGGCAACTGCTATTCCTGATACTTTGTGCTGCTCTTTCTCCACAATTTCCTCTTCTTAACCCAATATTTTCCCCATAAAAAGATGCAAATTAAGAAGTGCCACATTTTAAGAAGAATACAAATTTCCTAGTGATGCGAACATTAAAAGATGCCTTATGTGCACAAGATGGCTACAGAATCTCTCCAAAGGTGACTTGGAATAAGCGTAAAAGGATAAACATGATTTGAAAAGGAGGTAGGCAGTTCATGTAGTGGAAATATGGGGTAACATATAACTTGTGCTGTTCAATTGTTATGCTTGAAATATTAAAAGATCCATTACAAGGTCTTCCAAACTAAGTGGACTGTCTATGGAGCAATTGCGGGATGATATGAACCAGAGTATTCATTAAAAGAGCAGGTAGGGATATATTTGATATGTAGTGATGGACATAGTACTCATTTCAATGACATCACAAAACTATCCCAATGCTGAAATATCTTTAATGCATCATGTCTAGAACAAAACTCATCATTTTCCAAGCAAATCAATAGTAATTTCTAACCTCAGTGTTTTTTCTCAATAGTGCTGTCATGTCTCCCAGTAGTCACCCAGACTACAAAACTGAGAAGGTTCATAAATCATAAAAGGTATGATCGTATATCTAGAGGTGGAAGGGACTCTCAGTATTATCTAGTTCAATCTTCTCATTTACAGCTGAATAAACTGTGAGACAGAAAGGCGACACCATGGATAGAATACTAGGCTTGGATTCTGAAAGATCTGACTTCTAATACATCTTAGACACTTATGAGTCAAGTGACTTTAGAGCAAGTCAGTTAGCTCTTTCCGCCACAGTTTTCCCACTTATAAAAGGTGGATAATAATTGTGCTTACCTCTCAAGGGCATTGTAAGGATCAAATGAGATGATAGTTGTAGAGAGCTTTATAACTCTTAAAATGTTTTGTAAATGCTATCATCATCATCATCATCATCATACTGAAGTCCAGTTAGGTTAAGTGACATGCTCAATCCAGTAAGTGACAGAATTCTACAAATTCTTTGATAATCTATAGTTTTGTGAGTTATAAACTGCTCTATAAATGTCAGCTATCACTGTTATTGTAATGCTTCTCAAATATGTTTCTTCCTTTCCATTTCACTGCATCTACACTAATGCAACTCTTCATTTCCTCATCTTTCCACATTTGTAATAACTTCTTAAGTGATCTGTTTGCTTCCAGGCTTCTTCCCTTTCAATTCATTCTGAATATTAATGTTAGATTAGTTTTTCTCAGTGGCATTATGGATGCCATTCCCCAGCTGCCAAACCTCTTATTGCCAAAGAAAAAGTCCAAACCATTTAGCCTGATGTACAATGCCATATATTATCTGGCCTTAGATCTACCTTCCACCCAGTGTTTTCAATTACTCCCTTGTACTTTTCCATATTGGCTAGACTCCTGTGTTCTATATCCCATGAAAAAATATTTTAGTCATCACTACCTGAATACCAATATGGGTGTCATTTCTCTAACATAGATAACCTTGTCCCCTCATCTCTACTTATTCAGGTGTTACCTATCTTTCTTTTTTAAATTTCTTACCCATATTTCAAAAGCCAGCTCCATCTCTTCCTGATGTTGTTGTCTCTTTTGGTTGTGAAATTAAAATGGTGCTTAAAACAGAATCTTTAAAAAAAAACTGCCAAACAATACAGAAAATTCAGAAATGCCTTATCGGTCATCCCCACAACAATTACAATAATAAAGAACTCATTATTTCACAAGGCAGACCATTCATTCCTTATCCTCTTTAATTATTAGAAAGTCTTTCTTTATGTTGAAATTGCTTTCTCAATAACTTCTACTTATTGAATTCAATTGTGTTTTATGGAACTATACTATGAAAATCAAACCCCTCTGATTCAAATATTTGAAGTCCCCTACCACAAGAGGAGCTTTGTAAACATTTGTTGAATTACTGGAATTGCATTATGTCTACACATGATTTAAAGTCTTTTGTGGGGGGGGACTAAACATCTCTACTTTGTTCAGTCATTCCTAATCATATGATTTGAATTCTATCTTGATTCTATTTCCATTCTTCAAGATATGACACAATTTATTACTACTCCATGGTCTACACGGATGGGGAAAGTGAAGCCTTGAGGCCACATGTGGCCTTCTTGGTCTTTGGGTATGGCCTTTTAACTGAGTCCAAGTTTTATAGAACAAATCCTTTTATAAAGAGGCTTTATTCTATGAAGTTTAGATTTAGTCAAAGGGCCATGCTTGAGGACCAAGAGGGCCACATGTGGCCTTGAGGTCACAGGCTCTGCACTCCTGGTACATAGTCTAGACTGTATAGTATAGTAAGACTACAATGCCCTTTCTTCCAAGTATTTTATTTCTATTAAGTCCAAGTTATCATCTTTGGTAGATATTTCCCACTATTGACTTATATTGACTCTGAAGTCAACTTTTTCTACATGAGCATTTAAGTTGGTTCTTTTTCATTATGTTCAAGTTCACATTTCTTTTATACCTGTGTACAGTATTTTAGGGGCAGCTAGGTAGTGCAGTGGATAGAGTGCTAAGCCTAGAGTCAGGAATACTCATCTTTGTGAGTTCAAATCTGGGCTCAGATACCAGTTATGTGACCCTGGACAAGTCATTTAACCATTTGCTTCAGTTTCCCCATCTATCAAATGAGCTGGAGAAGGAAATAGCTAACCACTCTAGTATTCTTGCCAAGAAAAGTCCAAATGGGTTCACAAAGAGTCAGACACAACTAAAATGACTAAACAGCAACACTTCAGATTTATCTGTATTGAAATCATCATGTTAGAACTATTCAGTCATTTTGCTTTCCAAGATATCTTTGAATCCTGATTCTATTATCCAACATCTTAGCTATCCATGTTAAATTGTGCCATACAGATTTGTTAAGTTAATCCTCTATTTTCTCTAATAATCTTTCATAAAAATATTGAGTAGGACAAAGGAAAATACCGAGCCCTTAAGTATCATGCAATAAAATTCCTTCAGGTTGACATTACTCATATTCTTGCTAATTTGGAACCAGGCCCAAAGTGCTATAAAACTGTCCATACCCCTTGATCCAGCAATACCACTACAAGGTCTATATCCCAAAGAGATCATTAAAAAGGGAGAAAGGACTCACGTGTACAAAAATATTTATAGCAGCTCTTTTTGTTGTGGCAAAGAATTGGAAATTGAGGGAAATTGGGGAGTGGCTGAACAAGTTGTTATATGTGAATGTAATGGAATACTGTTGTTCCATAAGAAATAGTGAGCAGGCAGACTTTAGAAAAACCTGGAAAGACTTGCATGAACTGATGCTGAGTGAAGTGAGCAGAGCCAGGAGAACATTGTAGAGAGTAACAGCAACATTGTACAATAACTGATTTTGTTAGACTTAGCTCTTCTCAGCAGTGCAATGATTTAAGATAATTCCAAAAGACTCACGATGGAAAATGCTATCTACATCCAGAGAAAGAACTATGGAGTTTGAATGAAGACCAAAGCACACTATTTTCTCTTCTTTGTCGTTTTTTGTTTTTTCTTTCTCATGGTTTTCCCCTTTCATTCCAATCCTTCTTTCACAACATGATGTAATATCAATTAAGTTGGGTGTCTTTGATTGAGTCTTATTAGGTGCTAAGCCCTAGGCTCAAACCCTTATCTATTAGGTGCTAAGCCTATGTGGGTATGAAGCCCCCAGGTTCCTAAGGGGAGTTACTAAGACCACAGCCAATAGTAAGAGCCTAAGTTCTGGTTGCTCAGATGACGGTTTGATGATTGCTGAAGAGCGCATACAAAGGGAGAACAGAGCTATTTGCCTAGGGCTCTCACTCTTGGCAGAGTGCTGATGTGGAGACTCTGGGCAACTGTAGTTAAGAGTCCTCCATCTTATAAACCTGGATGTTTGGACTTTGTTAAGCTCTGGTAACTATGCATTTAGATTTGAATCAGACAAGGCCTGTCTGCTGATATTTGTAATTTGTTTATATTTGCTCTGAAGTTCAGGGTGCTGGCTTTTTCCCCTGAACTAAGTGAATGATATTTGTATGCTGGATTAAAGTGAGGTTGTTAACCCCTTAAAGTTGCTTTCCTTAGTAAAGCAGATCAAAAGAACCTGTGTTGGCAGCTTTCTGTGTGCCAGTTGTTGGTGGGTCTTACACCCCTTCAGCAGCCACTAGCAGATTGTTGCAACACATGACTAATGTGGAAATATGTTTAATATGATTGTACATGTATAGCCTATACCAGATTTCCTGCCATGTTGGGGAGGGGTATGTGGGAGGTGGCTAATTTAGAACTCCAAATCTTATAAAAGTGAATGTTGAAAACTAAAAATAAATTTTAAAAAATTCTTGCTAAACCAATAAGGAAATTTCATGAGAAGTTTTTTTAAGGTTTCATGTATTCTATGCTCCAGATAAGCTGATGTTTTGCACAAATGAGAGTCCATCTCCCATCTTAGAAACTTTGTATAGCCATACATTTTTTCGTGTTTAAATACATTCCCTGCCTCCTTGGAATACCAAGTTCCCTTCAAGGATCAGCTCAAGTGCTACCTCCTATAGGAGACCTTCTTTATTTCCTTAAATTGTTAGCATTTTCCCCCAATCAATGTATGTATATCTACACACACACACACACACACACACACACACACACACAAACACATATATGTATATGTTTATATATCTGTGTATACATAT
Source organism: Trichosurus vulpecula (assembly GCF_011100635.1). NCBI lineage: Eukaryota > Metazoa > Chordata > Mammalia > Diprotodontia > Phalangeridae > Trichosurus > Trichosurus vulpecula. The sequence continues at coordinate 414,281,805 of NC_050573.1, read as the reverse complement.
GTGCATATACGTGTATGTGTGTGTATATTATATATGTGAGTGTAATAGTTACTTATCTATAGTTTATCCTACCTATATCTTATTTGTATATAGTTATTTGTATTAGACTGCAAGATTGTTGAGAGTATGGTATGTTGGTTTTTTGTTTGTTTGTTTTTGTTTTTTTGGTCTTTCTTTGAATCCTTAGCATTTACCACAGTGCAGGCCACATAAAAGAAACTTAGTAAATTCTCATTGAAATTTGATTTATCTGTGCATATTTTTTATTCACCTAACAAAGAATAAGCTCCTTGAGGAAAAGAGTATTTGTACCATTGGAATAAAATACAGTGCTTGACATATAGAACTTGCTTTAAAAATGCTTTTAGACTCATCATTTGTTTGATATTGAAGGATAATCATAAACTTAGTGCTGATAAAATATAAATTCATAGTTGAGGAAAAAGAAAAAGTTTGTGACTTGCCCAAAGTCACAAACCATGCTCTGACACTTGTTAAAAGAGAGGATAAAGACACAGATATTTCTTTGAGAGAATTCTTAAGAAGTGTCGGTGCTGGAACCATTTTAAAGATCATCTCACAATATCAATGAAATAATAGGACCAATCTTGGGAAAATCTTCCTAGTGGTATACCGTGGTGAGCTATTGGAGTAGATGGGAAGGGTCCTTCCCAGACTGTTTTTGTTTGTTTGTTTTTGTCTGCAATCATCGCAGTGAACTGACTGAGTCCCTTAGACATGGCTCCTGTGCTAGAAACTTAGCGGTAAATGATTTTAATTTCATTAGCACAATTCTATTTTTTAAAGAGTGTAATAGAAATCAAAGTGGGTGTAAGTAAGGTGAATCTTAGTGTAGGTAAGGTGGATTTTAGTGTGTGTAAAGTGGATTTTTTGTTATTATTGCTTAGAGTTCAGTTTCCCAGGATCTATGGCCATAACAATCTCAGTTTCCCAGGATCTGTGGCCATAACAGTCTCTTTTTCCCAAGTATTAGATATGAGCTCTCAGGCTCATGGTTCAAAACATCTCCACCATGCTTGCACGGCATTATTTAAGGATAAATAATATAAACATGTGTGCTGAAACTGTAAACACCCACTGCTACTGCACAATGAGATAAAGGGATGAGGTGATGTAAACTTGTGAGGCTATTGCTGGCAATATGCCCTCTTTATCTGATGCCCTATAAAACAGGTGGTCAGTGGTCAGTGGTCAGTGAGTTAGGGAAACTTTATGGTTGAATGCACAAGGTGTGATACTCTGTGCCTTGATTGGCCCCACCAAGGATTGGGAGGGCGGAATCTGTGTTTGCCTCCCCATTGAGGCTTGAGCGGATTTAGGGGGAACCCTGTAGGGTTTAATGCACAACTTGTGCTTGTCTTGATTGTCCCCATCAAGATATAGGGGTAGTTGCCCCCCCATTCTCGTTGGCCCCTGCATGAAGGGTGATTAGGGAATACTGTACGAGTTTGTGGTGCTTCAGTTATCAGCAATACTGTGTTAGAGAAAACTAGACTAGAATAAAGCTTATTATTAGCCCCTTTGAAGCTGTCTTTCCTGTCTGACCAGATCAAGAGCAAACCTGTTAGAGGTTGGAGTCCAAGCCTCCAGTGCCTCTTGTGTATTATCTGTCTAACAGGAGGCAGAGTCAAAATGGCAGAATAAAAGCAGAAACTTGCTTGAGTTCTCCCCCAAAACTCCTCAAAATACCTGTAAAAATGACTCTAACAATTTCTAGAGCAGCAGAACCCACAAAATGACAGTGAATGAAATTTCCAGCCCAAGACAACCTGGAAAGAGAACGGAAAAGGTCTATTGCACTGGGCTGGGAGAGGAGTAAAGTCTAGCACAAAACACACCAGCACAAACCAGGCCCCAGCAAATCTGGAGCAGGCCTCAGGGTGCTGAATCACTAGCAGCTGTGGCAGTTTCCAGACTTCTCAACCCACAAAACACAAAAGACAGCTTAGAAAGTCAGTAGGAAAAGTCTGTCAGACCTGGGTAAGAGAGGATCATGGTGTGGCCACAGCCCCAGGGAGACAGCAATGGCAGCATCTGCTTCCAGAGCACTCAGCTTACATATGGTGGGGAGACATAGCAGCTGATGAGAGGAGGATTGCAGAGATCACTTTGCTGGTGCTGAGGCAGGATTCTCTTGCTTTGCCCTTGCTTGGATGTGGGTCTCAGTTATGGGTGGAGGTCCTGAAGCAAGGAGGAGTACAAGGCAGAGCTTGTGGCAGTGGTGGAGAGAGAATCCTCCTCACAGTTCCAAGGCAGAAGAGAGTGCTTGATGTCACTCACAGACCAGAGAACAGGCCAAGGGAGGAGCACATGCCTCTTCTTTGATCATACCACCCTGGAAGAACTGAAAATTGCAGGTCCCTAGAAGTGTCATTAAAAACAGCTGCACAGAACCCCTGAAGCTTGGGACAGTATACGCTCCACACTGGAAGCAGAGCCCTACTTTAACAAAGAGTTAAAAGTCGAGTAATTGGCTGAGAAAATGAGCAAACAGTGGAAAAAAAAGACTCAGACTATATAATCTTATTTTGGCGACAAGGAAGATCAAAACATACAATCAGAAGAAGACAACAAAGTCAAAGCACCTATATTCAAAGCTTCCAAGTAAAATATGAATTGGTTGCAGGCCATGGAGGAGCTCAAAAAGGATTTTGAAAAGCAAGTAAGAGAAATAGAGGAAAAATTGGAAAGACAAATTGATGCAAGAAAATCATGAAAGACAAGTCAATGGCTTGCTAAAGGAGACCTCAAAAAATGCTGAAGAAAGTAACACCTTAAAATGGTGGTATACATACATATATATATATATACATATATATATATGCATATATATATGCATATATATGCATATATATACACACATATATATAGATATAGATATAGATATAGATATAGATATAGATATAGATATAGATATAGATATAGATATATAAAACACCCAAAAGGTTTGAAAAGTCAATGAGGAGAATGCCTTAAAAAGCAGAATTGGCCAAATGGAAAAGGAGGTCCAAAAGCTTACTGAAGATAATAATTTCTTTAACATTAGAATGGAGCAAATGGAAGCTAATGACTTTATGAGAAATCAAGAAATTATAAAACAAAACAAAAAGAATGAAAAAATAGAAGACAATGTGAAATATCTCATTGGAAAAACCACTGACCTGGAAAATAGATCCAGGAGAGATCATTTAAAAATTATTCGACTACCTGAAGGCCATGATCAAAAAAGAGCCTAGACATCATCTTGCAAGAAACAATCAAGGAAAACTGTGCTCATATTCTAGAACCAGAGGGGAAAATACAAATTGAAAGAAGACACTGATCACCTCCTGAAAGAGATCTCAAAGTGAAAATTCCTAGGAATATTATAGCCAAATTCCAGAGTTCCCAGGTCAAGGAGAAAATATTGGAAGCAACTAGAAAGAAACAATTCAAGTATTGTGGAAACACAATCAGGAAAACACAAGATTTAGCAGCTTCTACATTAAGGGATCAGAGGGCTTGAAATATGATGTTCCAGGGGTCAAAGGAGCTAGGATTAAAACCAAGAATCACCTACCCAGCAAAACTGAGTATAATCCTTCAGGGGAAAAATGTATATTCAATGAAAGAGAGGAGTTTCAAGCATTCTTGTTGAAAAGACCAGAGCTAAACAGCAAATTTGACTTTCAAATACAATAATCAAGAGAAGCGTGAAAAGGTAAACAGGAAAGAGAAATAATAATTGACCTAAGAAGATTGAACTGTTTAAATTCCTACATGGAAAGATGATATTTTAACTCTTGCTACCTTTCTCAGTATTAGGGTAGTTGGAAGGAATAGATAGATAGGGATAGGGATAGAGATAGAGATAGAGATGGAGATGGAGATGGAGATAGAAATGATAGAGACAGATAGACAGAGGACACAGGGTGAGTTGAATATGAAGGGACAATATCTAAAAATTAAAATTCAAGGGTGAGAGAGGAATGTACTGATAGTAGCAGAAAGGGAGGAGTAGAATGGGGTAAATTATCTCACATAAAAGAGGCAAGAAAAAGTTTTTAATAGTGGAGTGGAAGAGGGAGGAGGTGAGAGGGAATGAGTGAACCTTACTCTCATCAGATTTGGCTTAAGTAGGGAATAACATACTGTGCTGGTAAGCAAAATGGGCTCTTAGCACTCAGTTCAACCAAGTGCCCTTGAAGAGATTGGCTTTTGTTTCCTTTGATTAATTCAGTGTATTTCATGGAGTCTTACTAGGTGCTAAGCCCCAGGCCTAAACCCCTATTAGGTGCTAAGCCTATGTGGGTATGAAGCTCCCAGGGTCCTAAGGGGAGGTGCTAACTCAAGAGCCAATCATAGGAGCCTAAGTTCTGATCATTCAGATGACGTTTGATGATGTCTGAAATGGTATAAGAACAGAAGACAAAACTATTTGCTCAGGGCTCTCACTCTTGGTGGCGTGCTGATTTGGAGACTCCAGGCAGCTGTAGCTAACAGCCCTCCAGCTCGTAACCCAGATGTTGGGACTTTGTTAAACTCTGGTAACTATGCATTGGGATTTGAATCAGACAAGGCCTGTCTGTTGATGTTTGTAATTTGTTTGAATTTTGCTCTGAAGTTCAGGGTGCTGGCTCCCCCAACTGAGTTTATGGTATTTGTTTGCTGAATTACAGTAAACTTGTAAACCCCTTAACATTGCTTTCCTTAGTAAAGCAGCTCAAAGAACCTGGGCTTTGGCAGCATTCTTGTTGTTGGACTTGTGTTGATCTTTCATCCTCACAACAGCTGCTGGCCAGATTGTTGAAGCAGATACACGCTCAATTGGGTATGAAAATCTATCTTGTGGGGGGGGAGGAGATAAGGGGGGAATAAGAGAAGGGAGGTCAAATGGGAGGAGGGGGTAATCAAAAGGAAACACTTTTGAAGAGGGACAGAGTCAAAGGAGTATAAGGCCAATCAGTAAGTGAAAGATCTTCCCCACCTATTGAATAGACCTCAGGTGGAGCCACAAAGAAAGGTCTGATTAGAGGCAGGCCCATACCTTTGTGATGCCAAGCAGGGATCAATAGACCTCAGATGGGGCCAATTAAGGGAGGCTAAGAGGTTTGTTCATAGGCAGTCCTAATCCCTTTACTTACTAGGCACTAAGCCTCAGGCCCACACTCTTTTGCCGCTTGAGTATGAAACACTCAGGCCCCAAAAAAGAGTACATACACCCAGAAGGTAGCCATTGAGAACTGAGAATTCAGAAGTCAGAAGGGAAGCTAGAATTCAGAATTCAGCCCAAGGAGAATGAGGCAAGAAAGCTGCAGAAAGAGTACAGAGTGGAGAGTGGAAACCAGGAAGCTATAGAGACCAGAGAAATGAGGGGGGAGAGAAAGGAAGCAGGCAGTTAGGATTCATGAGTGATTGTTTAGCAGGGGGGAAGGTCACAAGATGACTTGGTTCCTTGCTATAATACTGTGTTATAATTTCCTTGAGGCCACATTGAGGTTGGCTTACTCATTTTGGAATATAATCACTGCTATATCAAATTGGAGATTTTGGTCCTTGGATTTGATCCTCTGGAGTCTAAATAAATTTTATACTCCCTCTGCCTTCTACCTAGAGAGTTTCTCATACTTTGTGATTCTGAACCATGCAGGCATGTTCATGGTCATCCTCAAGGTCATGAATCTTGCCTTACTGATACAAGGAAAAAATAAAATAAATGGGAGGTGGGATAAGATAGAGGAAAATGCAGTTGTTCTTTCACAACATGGCTATTATGCAAGTGTTTTGCATGACTACACCTGTATAACCTGTATCAAATTGCTTGCCTTCTCAATGCAGGTGGGTGGAGGGGAGAAAGAATTTGGAACTCAAAGTTTTATAAACAAACGTTAAAAACTGTTCAATTAGCTAGAAATTCTCTAAATGGTACTATCAAACCAGCTCATATTTATCTATCTTATTCATTAGTTTATATTGATAAACATTGTCAAGTACCTTGTTAAAATCCAGATAGATGATGTCACTGGCATCCTGCAATTCTAGTAACAGTGTTGGAAAAGAAAAGGAATTGATTTGAGTTTGTCATTGTTTGCCCTTAGTGAGACTTAGTGATTACTGCTTTCCTTTCTAATGGCTCGTAAATTATCCATTTATTAATTCATTCTGGAATTTTGATGTCAGAAGTAATCAAGCATACCCATCTGCTGTTTCCCAATTCTGCCTTTCTCAGATTTAACAATTAAGATAACATTTAACTGTTTTATGTCACCTGGCTCCTCTCTGGCTTTCCATGTTTTCTCAAAGATTGTTGACAGTTGTTTGAAAAGGTCATCTCTGAATTTTGTCAGCATGCTAGATCACAGTTTATCTAGTCCTAGAGATATGGACTCATTAAAAGCCAATAGAAATTCTCTTCAAATTACCTCATCAAAATCAGTTTCAATCATTTTCTTCACTAAAAGAAAAAAGATACAAAATGAAGTGAACAGAAAAAATGTTCAGTGCTTTTGTGTTCTTTCTAACCCAACCGTGGAAGTCATACTATCTGAATAGTGGGGTTTGCCCTTTTTTTGTGGTTCAAATATAGCTTTTCTCTTATAGACTCATATACTTCTTTAAAAAATTCCTTGGTTGTGTACTTCTTCCGTTTTTGTACATGCCATTGAAAAATCTGAAGTCAAAGGAGAGCATCCTATGTAAGCGCATTTAATTAATCACATATTTTCCAAAATTTTTTCAATCTTCCTTCTTGGAGTCTAGTATCTATATCTCTATATAAGGATGTCATATACATATACGTGTTATAAATGTGTATATAAATAAATATATAATAGACATATATACTAAGCTGTTAACACACATATACATAAATTTATATATATATATATACATGTGTGTATACACATATACATGCACATACATACATGTAGATATAGATATAGCTATACACACATATATGCTGAACAGATCCAAAATTTCCTATCATGGCAATTCCAAATCTAAGACTAAACATTCTCATTCAACAAAAACAATGGCCCCAAGGCAAGAGGAATATCAGGAGGCTCAACATCAACATGTTAAAACACTTCTCTGTGCATGAACAGTTTATTACTGATCTAAAAGGAAAACTGAGTGTGATATCAATTAAGTTAGGATTTTCTTACTGTTTTAAAAGATTAAGTATCTTTGATTGAGTCTTACTGGGTGCAAAGTCCCAGGCCCCAACCCCTATCTACTAGGTGCTTAAGCCATCAGGGTCCTAAGGGGAGTTGCTAAGACCAGAGCCAATAGTAGGAGCCTAAGTTCTGGTTGCTCAGATGACTTTTGATGATGGCTAAAGAGGGTATAAAAAGCTAGAGCAGAGTTATTTGTGAGGGCTCTCCCCCTTGGAGGTATGTTGAAGTGGAGACTCTGGGCGGCTGTAGTTAAGAGCCCTCCAGCTTGTAAACCCAGATGTTTGGACTTTGTTAAGCTCTGGTAACTATGCACTGAGTTTTGAATCATACAATGTCTGTCTGTTGATGTTTGTAATTTGTTTGTATTTGTTCTGAAGTTCAGGGTGCTGGATTTTTCCCCTGAACTAAGTCAATGATATTTGCATACTGGATTAAAGTAAGATTGTTAATTCCTTAAAGTTGCTTTCCTTAGTAAAGCAGATCAAAAGAACCTAAGAACCTGTGTTGGCAGCTTTCTGTGTGCCAATTGTTGGTGGATCCTAGACCCCTTCAGCAGTCGCTAGCAAATTGTTGAAACACCAAGTCAGCACACAGTTAGCAACATAGGAACAGAAAAGCAGTGGGTAGTTTTCAGAGACCTGTTGGATAGCATCATGTTTACTCTTCTGGGCCATAACAGTTGCAAACATTGATTGGTTTGATGAAAATGGTGGCGGAAATTCAGAAGCTAAAAATGAGAACTCCACAGGGTTGACCAACAGGAAAATTCATCCATCTTTAAGAAAGCATCATTTAGCTCCATCAAAAGGAAAGTGCAAGTGAAGCTCACAGATATGCAGGATCCTTGGTTCAGTGAGAAGACAGATGAGATTCAGTTCCACACTGATGGCAGCAATGGAAAGTGCTTCTACAATGTGCTGAAGGCTTTTTATGGGCTAAAGACATCTGGCACATCTCAACTTCTCAGTGCTGATGCACTCATCAATGACAAGGACATAATACTGGAGAGATGGGCTAAACAGTTGCACAGTGTTCACAACAGACTATCATCAACTAAAGTTGAAGCTTCAAACCATATACCTATGGTTGAAGTCAATTCCTCTCTTGGAGAACTTCCAGTTGAAGAAGTAGTACTGAATGCCAATAGGCTTTGATCATATGACAAAGTGCTGAACACTAAGTCCATCCCAGCAGTGATCTACAAGGCAGAGGGTCCCACTGTTCATACAGAAGTTGACTGAAATCTTCCAGGTTATACAGCAAGAGGAAGTTATTCCCCTGCACATTAAGGATGTCTTAAGGATGTCTCCCTTGTCCATTTCTATAAAGGAAAAGGAAACAAGTTGTATTGTGACATTTACAGGGGGTCTCTCTCTCTCAATCTCTCTCTCTCTATCTCGTTGGCAAAATTCTTGCCAAAATCCTCTATAATTGGCTGATCCTTCACCTGGAAGATGGTCATTTACTCAAGAGCCAATGTGGTTTCAGAAAGGGCTAAAGAATGGTCAACATTATGTTTGCTGCTCAGCAACACCAGGAGAAATGACAGGAGCAAAACAGAGATCTGTATACACTGTTCATTCATCTGCCCAAGGCCTTTGATACTATCAGTTGTGAGGGCTTATGGAAAATCACAGTGAAATTTGGTTGCCCAACAAGTTCATCATGCCAGTTTCATATTTATTGAGTATAGATACATTCAAATGTTAGCCTACAATTTCATTAATGATTATAACTCAACTGTAATACTCAAGAAACCTTAGAATTAAAACTTTATCCAGGTTTAAGACAAAAAGCATAGGAAGAATATCAATTTAAAATTGAAGATTGTGATAATTCACTGACATGAAGACACAACAAAACCTCCATCTCAATTAAAGATATTTTAAATTAGTGTCTGATTTCACAATGGTATGTATATTTGAAGTATTTTTAGAATTATAAGAATGTCCAAAATAGTTTAATAATCTTGATAAGGAAGTAGGTCTTATAAATACATCACTTCTTTTATCAAGGTATCAAAAATTAAAGAGTTTAAAGAAATCACATATCCTTGGTTTTAATTATTTCATAAATAAAATATAAACAAATGAAAACAGAAGTTCTATAAAACCACCAAGATTTTACAAGTTTTTCTTTTGAAAGACAGAAGGAATTTTAAAATCTTATATAAAGAAAGTTCCTATTAAATGAATCAGTCCTCTAAATGAAAAAAATATATATCACACTAAACTTTTTCAAGGAAAGGAATGTGGATAGGCAAATTGATTACAGTGACATTGGAAAAGCAAAATATTTCCTAGTTTTCCATAATTTGTGTTTGTTATACATAGGATACTATTAAAATCATAGCTCTACATAGCTGGAATCTGTGGCAGTCCAAATTCATCCATCAGTATACCATCCTTGTTTTTTGCATCACTGGGAACACCTTCAGGAACCGCTGGTGCAGATGCTGCTTCCTCTAAGTAAGAACTGTCTTCATCAGCTAAGAGCTCATCACTAAGTCATCTTCATCAATCTCTGGGATTCGAGAACTCTGACTCAGTGCCTCTTGGATTTCATTTACATCTTCCATCACATCTTTCAATTGGTCCTGTATATCCTCTGTCTGCTCAATTTTGACTTGCTTGTACGCTTTCTTCATTTCTTTCACACCCAATTTCATAGCATCCACCATAATTTTGGTGTCTTTTAATGACTAGATAATATAATTTGCTTGTTCCACATTAAAAGACTGTTGTGAAAGACTGTTCCTGTTGTTGTTCATACATTTGATTCTGCTTTAATACCCTCAAGGCTTTCTGTTTTACCATGTTCTTTGCAGGTCCTTCTCTCATCTTTTTTATCTGATCTTTATACTTTTAGTAGCTCTGAATCAAGTCTAGAAATCTTCTTCTTGTCAATTGATTCTGTCCAGCTATCAACTATGCTGATGAAGTCTGTCAAGCTGGGTGGCAGGGCCTTGGAGTTTGCTTTGCTGATGAATCAGTTCGTTTTTTTTTTTTCAGCTACTGAGGGTCTCAGCTGGGGGAAACAGTCATTCTTTTCAATTTTTTAAAAAAATTATTCCTTAAATCTAAAAGCTCCACAAGAAGGGAAAAATAAAGAATTTATTGGGGAAGGAAGAACATAAGGTGGAAAGATCACTCATTGTTAAATAGAATGACCACAAAAGCTTTATACATTATGTGTGTATGTATATATATGTATATATATATATGTGTGTGTACATATATATATATGTATATATATGTATATATATATATATATGTCATATGTTTAGGTGAAAACTTAGAATTAGAAATTAGAAAAATGGAAGACTTAAGATGAGTATCCCTCCTGGAGTTGGGAACATAGGGGAAAAATTAATAATTTCTCTCTAAATACAAACCAACTTCCAATCTAACGAATCCTCAGAGACACTCACTGTGTTCAAATGGATACCAATGGAGCTGGGAGAAGAAATCTTGTCCTAAATTGTGGAGGTAACTCAGAGACTAATTAGTCCCTGAACTACTTTTACTAAATAGAGATCCTCCAGATATGAAAATCTTGTCTAGGAACAAACCTTAGGATGATTTTGCACAAGATGAGGGCAGGATCTGGGAGCTAACTGACCATTAAAGTCTAGAGTAATTCCATAGATCTTTTGAAAGAAGATGGAATTTTAGTTTAGGCCTGGAAAACTCAAGATAGAGTCAATAAAGTATTGTGGCTTACTTAAATTTTTATAGGCTCCCATTTTTTCGATTATACTTAAAGCTGCAAATATTGTCTTAATTTTATCTTCACAACCACCCTGAGACATTGACTTTATTATTATCCCTATAGATCACAAAATCAATGTTGAGAGAAGTTACATAGCTTACCCAGGGTCACACAGTTAGTAAGTGTCAGTGGCATTATTTGAACTCAGGTCTTCCTGATTCTGGGTCCAACACCTTATCCACAGCTTCACCTAGCTGCCGATAACATAAAATCAAACTGAAAAGTAGGTTGGAGCCCAATATTGCAGGTTTTTTCATGACAGGCTATAGAGAATGTGAAGGTATGAAATACTTTTAAGTAGAAGAGTGACAGTCATATCTGTGCTTTGGGAAATTTCCCTTTGGCAATGTGTGAAGAATAGATCGGGGCGGGGAGGGAGGGAGTAAAAGCAGAAAGACCAATAGGAGGATTTTAAAAATAGAGCACACAATAAGTGAGGGCCAGTACCAGGGTGGTAGCTATGGGGATGGATGGAATGGAAGTGAAAGATATGGAGATAAAATAGACAAGACCTGGAGAATGAGTGGATACGTGATATTGAGAGGAAAAGTCAGTGATGACTCTAAAGTTATGAACCAAGATGACTGAGCTCATTGGTGTTATTTGGTTCAGGTCAAGTTTGAGAAGCCAATTAATTTTCTGGATGGAGGTGTCCAACAGGCATTTTTTGATGTAAGGTTGGAGTTAAGGGAGAGATTAAGGTTAGATATTTATGATAATCAAACATCTGCATAAAGATGGTACTTGAACTTGTAGGAATATCTGAGATCACCATGGAGAGAAAAGATAGCCCCTGGACTGGCTTTAGGGGATCTCCATGTTGAGGGGAAGAGAGTTGAAAATGATACAGAAAAAAAAAATATGCAGGAGTTATTATCTAGGTCAAAGGGCAACTAGGATATAGTAGTATAATGGAAGCTAAGTGAGAAAGAGTGTCCAGGAGAAGGAGGTGGGACATAATGCAAAAAAAAAAACCAAAACTGTAGAGAAGTCAAGAAAAGTTAGGTCTAAGAAACATTTTCTCTCTATCTCCATTTTCTGAATTATTTCTGTAGTCTCCCTGGTGGTCCTTGTTCCTTGATAATAGGTCTCGCTACTAAGAATTCCTCTCCCCTCCCCTCCCCTCCTTCCTCTCTCCTCCTCTTCCTCCTCTCTCCTCATTTTCCTCCTCTGTCTGTCTCTCTGTCTCTGTCTCTCTGTCTCTGTCTGTCTGTGTCTGTCTCTGTCTGTCTTTGTCTGTCTCTGTGTCTCTCTGTCTCTGTCTGTCTGTCTGTCTGTCTTTCTTTCTGTCTGTCTGTCTCTCTCTCTCTCTGCCTCCTTCCCTCCTGTTCTTGCCCCTCTTTACAATATTATACCCATCCACCTAATCAATACCTCATCTGGAATATACTTCCAAAGCAGCACTAAACTTACATATGTTTTTCAAATCAAACAAGTATGTATCTTTGTCTGGAGAGTGGGGGTGTGAGATGGGGAGACTGAAGGGTTAGTTTAGCTTTTATTATGATTAAGTGGAAAGGTGGTATTCCTAACACTGCATCTGGTCCTGGCATCAACACTCCAACCACGGTGAACAGGCCGACTCACAAGCAGTACAAATGGGGGGAAAATGGCTTTCCTCCAAATAGCACATTTCCTTCAAACACATGCTCTAGGAGCATATTAAAAAGAACTTGAGTGTCTGGCTAATGTTGAGATCGCCTTATAAGATCTCACATGTAGCTCCTTGCTTGTGTACAATGGTAGCAATAGAATAAAATCACCATAGGATTATAGGCTTACTTAAATTGATTGATTCGCCCATCAGTCAGGTCTTAGTCTGGTTCCTTTTACTATGTAGACCCTCTCCTCCCCTCGAGGGCATGTGGGAGGACATGGCCATTCTCAAACTAGTTGAGCATCAGAACCTGTGAAAAGCATCTTCTGCTCCAACATGTTGGACAATTTGGACACCTACACACTTAGGTTTTGAATTCACACAGTTATCTGAACCTTTTCAGGCTTGCTGACTGTGGAGCAATTTTGGTTAACCTTAGAAAGTCTTTTGCAGAATTTTTGTCATTTGGTAAATGTGAGTCAAAAATGCCGTAAGTGCTGTGTGTATTTTGGAATCCTTTTTGCTCATCAGAGAATGTGGTCACTTATAAAATAGATAATCTTTTTTAAAAATAATTTTAAATAATTTAAAAATTATCTTCCTATTACCTAGAAATGATCTGCCAGCTCTTCAGAAGTAAGGAAAAGAAATGTTCTTGCTTCTTTCCACATGAACTTTAAAAACTTTTTTGTGACCTTTTAAGTATAATTAGGAATAAAATTTTCATATAAGTTAGCATAAACTCTGGATAAGAATCTGACCTCAGTGGGGTTTTAGCCAGACCCACAAATCTTCAAACGTTCACGCATCACCACTTTGTAACTTGAATTGGGATTTCCAGCCAGGAACAGCAGGAGAACTAGAGCCAAGTGAATTATAATACCTAATAGTTATTACATTGTGGAGCAGCAGTTGAAAAGCTGGGCCTGGAGCCAGTCAGCTCTTAGATACTAACACTACACACACAAATCATGGTCCACGTTTTCAGCAAAGGCTGGGGGAGTGAACAGTAACAGAGCTTACAGATAAACTCCCCTGCAGAACTCAAATTCCCAGTTGCTTATCTCTAATTAAAATTTGACAGCAAACACTCCTTTTCAACTGTCAAGTCCCAGCATTTTCTAAAAGCCTATATTGATTATTGTGATTTCTGAAAGGTTTAATGCTGTAGGTAAAAAAAAAATGTTATAATAACATGCACTTTTCATCTCACCCACTCTATCAACAATAAACAGTTATTTACATTTGCAGATTGCAGTTCTAAGATGTAAGTAGACTGCTCGTGGACTGAATCATTTCTTTTGTATCATATGCTGGCTGCCAAGAATTCAGTGGATACATAATTGTTCAGGATTGATGGCATTGTCTCCAGCTTAGAGAGGAAGAAATTCTGGGGCAGAAATGCTTTGCATAAGGTCAGAATACATCCGTCATGGACAGAAGTAAAAATCAATTGTTTTTCCACTTCTCTTACCTTGCCTTTAAACAAACCCATCAATAGAAAATGACAGGGAAAACATTGAAGAGGATAACTTCTGATCTTCTTTAAAGTTTATAAGACATTCACAATAACTCCCCTTTAGTAAACACACACTGCTGAATTGTTTTTCCTGGTGTTCAGACTGGGAGTCATTGCTTGGGGTGGGGGAGGGAGGAAAAGGAGGAAGTTCTTTAATATGTATTCTATACCCTGAGGCTACTCATTTTCCTAATGGAGATAGATAGGTAAGAGAAGAATCAATGGTTTTCAAGAGACAGTCCCCTTAGGCTTAGTGGTTAGTTT